>NW_003314343.1:106105-120854 GCF_000143415.4 Selaginella moellendorffii
ACACTATTTGCCTTGCTGCAACTGTATATATTTTTGTGTGCGTGACTAGTCACCCATACAAAAATATATACAGTTGCAGCAAGGCAAAAGGAATATGGCAATAGGCTAGCAGGGGCCAAAGATGGCATGAGGCCTCATGCCATCTTGATATACACACAACTGCAGGCAAGTAAAAACATACATGACAATATGCTAGCCATGAAATTGCAAGGGCCCAAGATGGCATGTGGCCCTAAACCCTAAACATGGCATGTGACCCTAAACCCTAAACCCTAAACCCTAAACCCTCTGACAAATTTCAAACTGAGTAGCTTCTAGACTTTGCTGTCGGAGGTTGAACTTTGTCACATCATGTCCTTGCCTCGATTCAGCTATGCCATGTCAGTGATTCGAACTTTGCCATGCCATGTCAGCGATCCGCGCCAAGATTATTCGCCGTGTAAAGGAATAATTATGCTGTGTGTGTACGTCCATTTATAGCAATATAAGGCCACACGCCATTCAAAGAATAATGCTAGTCGAGCATTTTTTGGTGTATTTTTGGGTTCAAAATTGCATGAGCCCACACGCTATAAAGTTTACCTGTACCAAAAATAGAAACAACTTTATTTACTTGGGAATTTAAGTGGTTGAGGCATTTTTAAACTTACAAACACATGCCCTACTTACATTCCTTTGGTTGCTTAAAATTCAAAAATATTATAAACCTTTCTTTTTGCATTTTCAATGTTTTCAATTATGGTTTTTGATTTTCGCAGGACCAGCCTAATAATCTATTTGCATCCCGTCATGTTTATAGCTAGCTTTCGTTTGTCCCCTTCGCTAGCCTGAGATACATCTGCTCGGCATCTGCCTCTTACAGCATTTGCCCAGAAAGGGCATCTTTCTTCACGCAGCATTTGCCACATGTTTAGGGTTTTGGGTTTAGGGTTTAGCAATTCAGTAGCTTGATAAACATGCAAATACAGAACTTGATGCAAAATCCTTTGATATGTCACAATGCCCCTAGGACCATAAACACATTTCAATAGAGAGGGTCCTTTCATTTCATAACTCCTTACGTAGATCTTGGTGAAACCAGAGTTAGTGAAGTTAGTTTTTTGTTATCCCGCATCTGATTGTGAGGTCTCTTTGCAGTGTCGATGGAAAGGTCAATGCACACCAAACTGTAAAATCTTGGAGCAAAATAACGGTCGGATCTATGGCAAATGCCCCTGAAACATTGTAAGGCTCGTGTGGTCTCATGTGGTGTCCGATCGAGATGTTTCTTTGCAGGGTCATCAAGAAAGACATTGTATACCATTCTGTAAAATTTAGTTGCGATCTAACGGTTGGATCTCCAGAAAACTCAAAACAATCTCGCGCGTATCAGAATATTCTAGGAATATACTCCTATGTGCCCCTGAAAATGGCATGTGGCCCCACGCCATTCAAGAGATAACGCCAGATGACGCCAAGCATTTTTTTGTGCATTTTTTGGGATCAAAATTGCATGAGCCCACACGCTTGAATGTCACATCAAATCCTCTGACAAACCAGATCTTATAATTCCTCTGACAAATTTCAAACTGAGTAGCTTCTAGACTTTGCTGTCGGACGTTGAACTTTGTCACATCATGTCCTTGCCTCGATCCAGCTGTGCCATGTCAGTGATTCGAACTTTGCCATGCCATGTCAGCGATCCGCGCCAAGATTATTCGCCGTGTAACTGCTCGGCATCTGCCTCTTACAGTATTTGCCCAGAAAGGGCATCTTTCTTCACGCAGCATTTGCCACATGTTTAGGGTTTAGGGTTTAGGGTTTAGGGTTTAGCAATTCAGTAGCTTGATAAACATGCAAATACAGAACTTGATGCAAAATCCTTTGATATGTCACAACGCCCCTAGGACCATAAACACATTTCAATAGAGAGGGTCCTTTCATTTCATAACTCTTTACGTAGATCTTGGTGAAACCAGAGTTAGTGAAGTTAGTTTCTTGTGATCCCGCATTTGATTGTGATGTCTCTTTGCAGTGTTGATGGAAAGGTCAATGCACACCAAACTGTAGAATCTTGGAGCAAAATAACGGTCGGATCTATGGCAAATGCCCCTGAAACATTGTAAGGCTCGTGTGGTCTCATGTGGTGTCCGATCGAGATGCATCTTTGCAGGGTCATCAAGAAGGACATTGTATACCATTCTTTATTTAGCTGAACATCTGGCATTTTTGGAAATACAAGATGTTTTGGAATACCCAATCATGCATGGTATAAATATAGCGAGGGTATTAAATGATATCCCAATCATGATCTTTCTTTTGGATTTCGCGTGCATGCAGTCCGAGGAATGATGACGTTGCGGATTTCTTTTGGATTTCACGTGCATGCATGCGCGCGGCGATCCAGAAATTAATGGTGGCGCCCAAGTCCAAGGAATGATGACGTTGCGGGATTACCAACCGTCGTGACATTTCGCGCGTGTGAGGTTAGGTTTTGCATCGTACTCGCGCTCGCACACTCGCGCTCGCATCGCGCTCCCACTCGCGATCACGCTCACATTCGCGCTCATCTACCTTCTCTACAGGTTTCTCGTGTGCATCGGCGTCCACTCGCGCTTGCATCACACTCGCACTCGCATCGCGCTCGTGTGCATCGGCGTCCACTTCAAGACACACCCAGTTTGTAACTTCGCCGCCAACTCCACCGCCCACTCTGCCACCCACACGCAGCCCACTTGGTGTCCCGGGAGATTTCAGCGCCACTCTCCAACTGTAAGTGGCAGAGTAGCCTTGCTGCTACGATCCGCTGCATACACAGTGCACATTCGCCAGCGAGTCCGGCCTCGATTGTCACGCCTCCATTCGGCTTCAAATGGTAAGTCTTTTAGGCCAAGTAGAAAATGGCATGAGGCCATATGCCATTCAGTAGCAACATTGGCATGCACCGATTGGGCTCTCGAGTGCAGTCCGGTTACAGATGGCGTGTAGCCTCACGCCATCTTAGGATGCAGCCTCAAGACATCTGATGCAGTGGTGAATGGCGTGTGGCCTCACGTTATTTCCAGCTGCTAGCTTTTCATCTGTCAGCTCTAATTGTTGTGCATTTCTGAACAGGCAAGGAATTGCGTTCTTCTTCCAGCCACTGTCAATGTGGATGCAGAGAAGGGGGAGGAGCTCACCAGTTGGACTTTTGGGATGGAAGGCGAGGATCTGAGGCTGTACAACACAGATGGTGGGAGAAAAGAATGCATGGGGATCCTCATCCAAGTGACAGACACTCCATGCAGTTCCATGCAAGAATATGGACTGGCACTTGTGGTAGAGACAGCGTCCGCCTTCAAGATCCACCTTGCACATCCTAGCGGCTTCCCGGAGGGGGGCAGCGGCTATGAGGAATTCCTAAAGGGAGCTAGGGAGAGGTTGTCCAGGAGGCCCACAATTTCAAAGACGCTGCAGGTCTATGAAGATCACATGGAATCCATGGACCTCACCTACGGCGATGTTCAAAAACTATATTCCAACATTGAGCCGTTGAGAGTGCCTCCAATTCGCAAAGCGAAGGGGAAGGGGGTCAATCTGGAAACTACCCCGAAGCAGAAAAGGGTGGTCAAGCTCAAGCCGACGTCCGACTCTCCTTCTCCAAAAAAGAAGCTACTCGGTGATGCCATTGCCTCGGGTTCGAACACTACACCCACCAAAAAGAAGAGCCGCAAAGAGCAGAAAGAGCAAGAAGAGGCAGCAAAAATCGTCGCAGTTAATAGTACTTGTTACTATTCCAACAAAGTATATACAATCGACGTGAGCCGTATCGACATCCAAAGCAAATACAACCACAGGCTAGTATCTGATGAGTGGGTGGAGAAACTGAAGCAGAAGATGCTGGCAAGTCCAGTAACACCCGACATCGCAGACGTGATCCCCTACTACCAAACAATGAAGGGCAAGACGAGGTTTCCAAACTTGATCAATAGGAAGGTGTTGGACGATCAGAACATCCGGTTCTATGCCGTCTCCAGGCAGCATTCTAGCTTGGCGATGCAAGAGATAGTTGTGGATATTATGGTGGGCGAAGAGGTGAAGAAAGTTTTCAAGACAAGAGTTGTCCGCCTGATAAAAGGCAACTCGCCCCTCCGATCTATCATATACATCTCCCACGCGCAGAATGTCAAGCAAGAAACGTGCTACAAATCGGGTCTGCACGAGACATTGGCACGAATACGGAAGCTCTGGGTTCAACTGAAGAAGCCACAAAAACCAGGACAAGGACGTGCACTAGCAACTAGCGCCTGGCAGGTAAGCCTCATTGCATGTGGCATAGCATGTGGCCTCACGCCATTTCCATTGCAGGAATTCTCGAGTCTTCTCTCGAAAACACTAGGGGTCAATGACACACTCATCATCCATAACATTCTACTTGCGACAAAAGTTGTTTTTGACAAATGGGTAGATGTACTGAGGAGGTACCATGACGGGGAGTTGCTAAACTCAATGGGTGTGGAGGACGGCCGGAAGCCCAATGATTTGAAGCTCAACACCTTGCGTTTCTCACAGTCTCTAGACGACGACGACCTTCTGACAGTGGCTAATGCTCTTCTACGTGGTGAGGTAGTCTTCAACAAGACCAAAATGACTCCCGGCCATATTGTGACATACGAGGACTTGTGCACGACTCTGAGAGCTCGTGCGCTATTGAAGGATTGGATCTTCGAGCAAGTGGCCGTGGAGAGGGTGAGCATCGACACCACGCAAGAGATGATGGAAGAGCTGGAGTTGTCAAATGAAGACATCGACGAGTACGTGAAGGGGGCCCCCAAGTTCATCGATCTGCTGCGGGATGCCACGAAAAGTAAAGCTGAGAAGTTGGATCAGTATCCAAATTTCATTAAGAGGGATGTCGACCGCCGGCTTCAGAAACAGCTCGACCCCGCAACAGAGGCCTATCGAGAACCTTACCAGGTATACGTGAATTTGGATGAGGATCAAAGGTGGAGGAGCATCGTTTCCCGCGGAGATGAGCAGGTCAAGAACATCTTTTGTGTGATGGACTTCACAAACGAGGAGATCACTCATGCAGACGAAGTCAGCTCCATCATTGACTTAATGGTGGGACTTGCGGAGGTGGAATCTTCAGTCCACTATATGATCTACAACTCCGAATCCTATCACAAGTTCTGGAAGGCCTTGAACGAGGTGAAGGCTCGGTTAAAAGGCAAGGAGATGCGGGAGATCCATGGGATAATGGCTAAGAAGAAGATACCGACGAATGTCCGCATCTTCACACTCGCCCTTGTTATTGGTCCTGCAGCAGAGTGGGACTGGAGTGACTTCCCAGCTTCGTTCGACAAGGCCGATCGAATTGATCTGAGGGAGGTCAATTTACCCGTGCCTGAGGAACTGAAGATGGCTATGGAGCTTTCGAATCCAGAGAAAGCTCCAGGTGCAGCATGGGAAATGCTCAGCTGGGTCTTCAACGCAATAGCAGATGAGTCACCTGCTTGCGACTCCAAGGGCAAATGCGTTGTTGAGTACAACTGCGGCGGACTATTCTTTCGAACCGCACTACTCAAGGGTGTCCCGTGTGTTGCGGTGACAAACTCCATTGAAGAGGTGACTTCAATGGAGCATATAATTACAGTTGCCAAAGAAAAACAGTATCTTCTCTGCGAACCTGGTGAGTACGCACTTTAAGTTTAAATGTTATCTCACAAACTCTGTATGCAGGAGTGTGGCCACCCCCAGATGCTGAAACGGCGTTAACAGCTACTGTTGAAGATACCCATGTTGGGCCGAGCTCACAACCTGCACAAGGTAAGGTCATGTGAGGCCTCACGCCATTTTGATTATAGATCGTTGTGAATATTCAGACACGAGGACTGAAAAACGCACTGGTGGCGCGTCGAAGAAGGACAAACAGACAAGCAATAGGAAAAAAGGAGGTACAAATTATATTTGCAATGGCGTGTGGTCTCATGCCATTCCTTGCAGGAGACACTTCTCCAAAGGCAAAACAGGCAAGCACCAGCCAAGCTCAAACTGACAATGGTCATAAAAAGCGAAAGCACGTTGGACAGTCGTCGGGATCAGAGGCGTTTGATTCGAAAAGGAAGAAGGGCAACAAAAAGATGATAGGTAATGCCTCGCGGTTATGGCGTGTGTGCTCATGCCATTCATTGCAGATCAAGGGCTAAGTGAAAGCAGCCAGTCACCACCTCCTGACTCAGATTCCTATGGCGGACTCCCCTTTCCCAATCTCAATGGAGAGGTACAATGGATGAGGGATGCTTTTCAAGTCATGGCCACGTTTTTCTCATCTCGTCGTCTTCGAAGGGTGCAAGAATGTGCAGAAACCATGTTAAGACAGTCGGGTGAGGATACGGTCCTAGGTCACGCACTAAAACAGGCTATGGATGTCTTGTATTTTGAGATGGAGACTCGGCCAGATGATTTTCCCAAGATGGTCCTGGAAGAACAAGCCATCCAGCCTGAGCAGCCTATGGAAGAAATGCAGGAGGGGGATGAGGAGCCAGAGAAAGATAATGAGCAGGAAGAGCAGAAGGACGAAGAGGAGGACAAAGAAGAGGAGGACGAAGAAGAGGAGGACGAAGAGGACTTGGATGGCCCTCACAATGGTGACGATCACAATAACGACGATGACGATGATGACGACGATGGCCAGCCTGAGGTGGCCAAAGAGCAGCGGAGGAAGGTCATACAAGACAAACCATCAGGTAAATAATAGTACATCCATTCCTAACCTTTTACCATTTCTAACATTGTCCATGTAGGTCGCAGAGCAAATGGTAAGTAGAGATTATTCAGTTGAATTAAGATACAAACTCTAGCTTTTAGTGTCGAGGAAGGATAGTGCCAAGCAAGGGTCGAAACGTATGTCCAATCCTTCAGAATCAGCAGTGCGCCCAAGTGATATCGATCCTAGTTCCTCAATAGTAGTTGATGGTAAATACAGTATAGTCGATTCAATGTGCTAATGAGTTTGTTTTTAGTAGCACGGGAGGATACCATCTCAATCGAAGGGAGATATTTGGATATGCATATGGATCCGCCAGTGGACTCTACTTGCCTGCAAGAGTCATCAGAGCTGGTGGAGGCTACTATCCATATCAACGCCAAGCAAGCTGACCACGCTCCACTTGATGCTGCCCATACCACTGAGTCAATCTTGTCCACGTATCCAACTGACGGTGACCAGGCGCCATTGGACCCGCATGAGGCCGCCCCAGCTGCCAAGCCGGTCGTATCCTCATTTCCAACGGACTCAACGTGTGCCCAATCGTTTGACTACGCGCCGTTGGAACCTCCCTACACCGCCCCTGCTGCCTGTTCGGTCATGTCCACTTTGCCAACGGAGGCACTAGCTAAAATGGCGTGTGATCACACGCCATTGGAACCACCCCATGCCACTGTTGAGCCAGTTGTACCAGAGTCTACAGCTGAAATGGCATGTGCCCACACGCCATCGGATGCGATTGACCCCACATTGCAGAGGAGAGTATTTCCGCCCTTCACGTTTCCTCGACTAAAACCCTCTCAACGACCATCGGGAGCACCATTCTCTAATATTGTAGATGGTAAAATTGACTTGTACCATTTTTTATGCTAACGCATTTCATTTTAGAGTCATGGCGAAGGTACTATATCATTTTTGATCTGAACAGTGTCCTTTTCTCCCATGAGCGTGGCTCGTCCTCGAATGTCACTGCACCCTCCAAAGCCTGCGGTCGCAAGTTGGTCAAAAGAGACAGATTCACATTAATCACACGGGAGAAACTGCGGGATCTAATAATGACCATGCAACACTTAAAACAGAGGGCCGGGTTCAATTTGCAATTGGGAGTTTGGACATCCATGATGCGCCACAATGCATTAACGTTGCTACAGATGATGCACGATCAAACGCGAATAATATTACCATTTGACTTTCTCCTAACGCAGGAGGATTGCTTAACTATGGTCCATGTGAGGGGTAGCAAGCCCATCTTCCTCAAGCCAGAGGCTGTAGTGATGAACCGAACTGCTGAAATCCTCATCATCGATGACTCGCCGATTAAAACTGTAGCGAACACGCACACATATGCAGTGCACCCCATCTCTTGCAGTATGGAAACTAGGGAGAAGAAACCGTATGTTCTGGGGGACCTTGCAAAACGACTTGGAGCGATAGTGATAGAGAACCGGCCAGTCCAGGAGGTGGCTGCAAAAATCAACCAAATGGCAGATGGAACGGTATATCAGAAGCCATTTGATCGGACAGACACCAGTCATCATTTATGGCATGTATATTGTCTAGCCAAGCACTATCCGCATCTCCATAATCTGCTCAACCGGATGGGTTCTTCGACCACTGAACATGAGCGTGGACGTATTAGAGAAGAGATGGCATTACTATTGGGTTTAAATCCTGATAGTGTGGAGAGTGATGAAATTCCAAGATTATTGTATAGGCGTTGGAGACAAAAAATAACAGTTTGAGATGGCATGTATTTATTTAAAAATGTAACTTATTATGGCATGGGGTTCCATGCCATTGTATTAATATTAAAAGACAATTCTTTGAGAGGATTTGCATTATACTAGAAGTGTTACAGCATGTTATTGGAAGTCTACGAAGTTGTTTTATTAATAAGGGGAAAGTAAAGATTGAATGGGGACTTGGGCTCCACCTAGACTCGGAGCAACTGAGCCAATATTAAAAGGATGGAAAGAAATTGGACGACAATGACAAGGAGAAGAGAGAGGTGAAGCAGTGGCAGGGGGAGGAGAAGTGATTGAGTAGACATTTCCTTGTTTAAAATAAAATGGCATGTGCCTCAATGCAGTTGAATTTTGTTATATTTATATACTATATAAAGGTTTGGAAACCTTATTTTACAAGTGGGATAATGACAATTCCTACTTTAACGAAATAGAGCTTATCAGTGGTTACGTGAGTTGTACCTTGTACGATGGGATAAGTAAACCTTCCCTGGGTTTGCTATGAGTGGCAAATAGGCTGGTCTATGGCTGTTTAGCACGGCACTAGTGGATCCTTCCTAGGCATGATTATAAATGGATTAATGAAGACTATAGGGATGAGTCTATTGATTCAAGTAATCATTGCCGTGCTCTCTCATAACTTTTCTTGGATTGGACTGAAGGCAGTGCGAAAGCAAGCTTGAGGTTTAGTCAAAGATGAGACCGAAAAGAGAGTCGTTAGGGACGAAGAATCAAACACGTAAATCATTTTCTCTTCTTGGAGAAATGATCTGCAACGAGGTGTTAACTCATTGCTTGTGTTCACATCATGCAATTAAGAGTCCCTATCTTGATGCATGTTGGAGATGGTGGTTTTACAATGGTGAGTTATGGGATGGATAGCGGTGAAGTGCTATACCATTTTGTCTAGGCTTGCTATTGGAAGACTTGGGTTGCAATGCTTAATTCTTTTCCGGGGAACCTTGTTATTGCTCCTTGAGTAGCTTGGTGTTGGATTAGTGTTGAGTTTGGTCAAAAAGAGAGTGGCATGAGCTTGTCCGTGTTATGAACAAAAGTTAGTGGTGTTAGGTGTTGTAAATCTCTATTGATGGGGTGTGGCATTTATGTTGCATTTTGTCGAATTGAGTTGGCACTTATGACATGGGTGTTGCTCGTGATGTTGCTTGATTGATGATCAAGTCATTGTGATTTTTTTTATATTATATCCATATGATAGTGAGAAATGTATTTACGAAGTTGCTTTGGTAAACAATGATCAACCCCAAAGTGGTTGATGGTGAAGCTATTCTACTTGCACATAGTAGCATTGTAGTAGCTTTGACTAAATTCTCGTTGGTGATTCATTATGCTAAGCTTAAGTTAGTATCTTGTCTCCTTAAGAGTTGGCCTATAAGGTGTTGGAAAAGAGTTGTAGCATTCACTTGCTATGGCTTGTCGATTGATCTGTTAGCACTTGGAGTAGATTGTTGGATGGAGAAGGTGTGTAGTTGAGGCATTGACATCGCTAGCACTTGTGTTAGTGGAAGTGACATTGTTATTTCAAGTGATGAGGAATTCTCCTTAGACCTTGATTTTTCATGTCATTTTTCTTGTTAGTGTTTTGGCTTCATATCGGATCTTGAAGGTGGTTGAAGAAGAGTGTTGATGCAATATGAATGTCTGAAGATGTGGTCTTCGTGATCAAGCTTTGGATGTTCATTTTGCATTTTGCGGATGTCGGTGTTGGACGTTGGAAAAATAGGCAAAGATGTTCGATGCTTAAGCATACTGTTGGTCATGAGAATTTGTGTTGAGGTGAACCTATGTGAAGCTGTTGGTAGGAGGAAGTTGGTTTTGTCTTGAAAGTTTGTATTCCTGGACTGAGAGTCATTCTTTCTTTAGGATGGAAAATTTTCCATAAATTTTCTTAGACTTTTCCAATGGCTAATCTATTGATCACTTTGCTTGAAAACCATTCCGTTTTTGTAAGCCAATACAAACTAGTGAAAGAGTTGGAGTTGACTTCAGTTAGCTTAGACCGTAATAGGTGGTTTGTATGATGCGACCCGAAAGGGATGCTGACTTTTGAGCTAAGGCAATTGAGTTGGATAGAATCTGGAGTTGGTGTAAAAAAGTGGCTGTTGCGCTTTTCTACAAAGGGTGACCCTTGTACCTTTCTTCTTTAGTGTTGTGCTTGGTGGCAGGTTGCACCTTGCATTTCATTAGACTCTATGAGAGTAGTGAGCTCTCACTGATCTTGACTTGGTCTTGGTGGCTCTGCACCTTGACTGAGGATAGTGATGTCCAACTTAGTTATTTGAGGTTGAGATGTTGGTACCTGTATTATAGCCTTGTTAGTGAGGAGGTTGTGTACCGATATGAATTCATCTCATGGTCTTCACTTTAGTTTCGGCTAAGTGTTGATTATGCATAGCTAGCCTCTTCAAAGCATACTCAGAGCTATTAACTAGACGCATTGGTGAGCTTATTGCGGTTGAGTTAGATTTGAGTGGTCATTTAGTTTGTGCCTGTCCATGAGCTAATATCTCATGTCTAAGGTGTTATGTTCATATTGGACAAGTATATGACTTGATGACGTGAGTTGGTGTTTAGGTCTTGTGAAGGCAAATTGAAGAGTGGTTATTGGTTGCTTTGCAACTAGTGATTGCTTGTAGAGTTCGTTAAGGACTATTGACACTTGCTTCACTCGATGAAGATATAGCAGTGGTGGGCTTGCTTTACCGGATGGTGTTGCGGAAGATCGTGTTGTGGCTTGCATAGTTTTTCATGTTGGCATATCGATTCTTTTGTCGATATCATTTGGTTACGTTTAGTCTGTAGTGTTGGATTTCATGGAGTCTTGGATGTGGTGATTCACTCCTTGAGGAAGTGTTATCTATAACTAAGTTTTGCTGAAGTATTGGTCTCGGATACTAAGTAAAGTATCTTCGACTTTGGTTAGCTTAGTTACTAAGAGAGTTTTGAGTGGTGGTTCACTCTTGCTTTCTTTTAGCTTTGTTATGGTGTTGATGGCATTGAAGTGATGCCTTATCATTGATATTATTGATGTCGAGTTTCATTAGTCTCGATGAAGATAGTGTTAATGATTTGGCTATGACTTTGTGTTATTAGCATTCATGCAATTGCTAGTTAGCAACTGCATTGACGTTCAAACAAGCTGAGTGGCAAGTTTGAGTTAGTTGTGTTCTAGACGAAATTGTTTAGTAGAGGTTGAGCTTTGAGCTTTTCCTTGAAAAGTGATTTAGTCATAGACTATGCTAACTTTATGAGAGGAAGAGTTAGTGATTGGTATTAAAGTGATTGAATCCTTGTTGGATTTCAATTGGGATATATTGATCATTGATGATTCTTCTTGTGCTTGTTATAAAGTGAGTTACGTCTTGCTATAGATGGATTCATGGAAGATCAGTTTGATGATCACTTGTTGAGCATAGCTTCGTTATGTTTAGCTTTTGGATTGATGCAGATATGCTCTTCATTAGCTTTGGCATTATGATGTTTGGCTTATGGATATGTTGAGGAGGATATTATGGGTTGTACCATGATTTCTTCTTAGTATTGAAGTTAGTATATGTGAGACTCGTGATCATTGTTAGGCAAGACTTGGCTATAGACTTCTTTAAAATTTTGGTTCCTTGAGTTTTGTGCTCATTGTTCCATTTGTTATAAGTTGTTGGGGAAGGCATTTTGGCTTATTAGCTTTGATATTGAAGTTGGCTTTTGCATCTAGCAATCATTGGTGAAGATTGACTGTCATCTGGGATAGTTGATTGTCCTTGTCAAAGTTTTGCTTGATTGTTATTGATATAGAATGATGTGCCATTCTTTAAGGTGGTGGATTCTTCCTTCAATGATGATTATGCATCTCTCTATTGATGGGATGATTGATGGTCTTTCATGATGGTTAGTTGTTCTCTTTGATGGCTTTTGGCTTTTCGCATTACCACATGTTCTTTGTGGTTTGCTTTGGATTGGTCTCTTGGGTTTGCGACATCAATAGGATGTTGCTAACACTTGCTTGAGCAATTCTGGTTCCTTGGTATTGTTGACCGGGATCTATTCAAATTGACTAGTGCAATCATTAGCATGAACGAGTGTTTGTTTGTTTTGCAACATTCATTTTGTTCTGTTGATTATTGCTTAAGTTGGATTTGGTAGATTGGGATGTTATCTCCTTTGCATGATACATTCGCGAGCATTTTGCTTGCCAGTCAACAATACTTTGTGTTCTTTGAGTTCTCTTTCATAAGTGGCTTGGCATGCTATCTGAAATCTTTAATAGTTAATTTTTATCATCAAATGTTATTGATGGTATACTTGCTATTGAATTTTATTGGATAGTGAATCCTATGTTTTCCAACTCTAGTGATCTTGGTGGATCCTATACTATATACCATATTACTGATTTATCGGATGATAACTTACTTGGAATACTTTTGTGTTCTAATCTAAGCTTTAATCACTGATAATTAAGACTCTAAAATATCATTGTCTATGACTTTGATATTGTCCATCTATTGATCTTTGAGTTTGGGCCAGTATAGGCAGACTAGCTTCGGCACTTCATGTGCATGCTGAAATCTCTAGTCATGGGGTAGTTACTGTCGACTGGTCACATAACCCACCTCTCTGTCGATGTTCCTTGTTCGTTAAAAGGGCGTGACCGTGTAAACAACTCTAACTGCCTGTTTACAGTAGTCTATCTAAACCTTACCGACGAGTTTGGTTTCTTTGCTCATGAGGGTTGGGGCTTTTGGCTTCTCTCTCTATGTCCTTGCGGGCAAGGGCATATCACATTTTTGTAAGCTGGGTGACTCTCAGAGCAGCAAGGGTGGCTGACTCCATTGGTCATTTCCTTGTCGGCGACGGCCGGAAGGTGTCTGAGCTGGTAGCGCATCCGCGTTAGACAAAGAGGTTGCCTCCTAACTCATTTAAGTTGGTGCATTTCTCACATAGTGTGAGTACTGTGAACTTTTTCTGGAGTTGTTTCCTTGGCGGTATTCTAGACTCGAGTGTGCATCGACGAGGACGTCGATCTTCCCTAGGGGGGGAGAGTGTCGCGAATGTGACTTTGGGTATTGAAAGTTACCTGTCGACCAGTCCTTACGGACACTCTTACCTTACTGCCACGATGGCAGAAGATCGGTATTGCTGGACTCGTTATCAGTCTCCGCCTAAGCTAGTTGAGAAACTGGTCTTCACGTGTGCACTTGACCAGATGAGCATAAGGAAGAAATTCCTAAGTGTCTATTTAGTCAAGCATATTTGACCTGGTTAGAGAAACTCATTCGTTGACTTGCACTTGCTAGTGTTGGGAACCCTTGCGATATTGAGATTGGTCCCTCAATAATCGCTAGATGATAGCTTACCGTGTTTGTCAAACACCCTCGCTATCATGCCCTTTTTGTTAGTCTCATTTCGGTCCCAAATGCTATTTATGGAAAGTGTCTGGATTTGCTCATTTGGCATATCTACGAAATGTAGAGATTGTTCTGAACACAAAGGTGTTCATCCCGTGTCCAAATTCACAATCTAGCACCATTCCATATTTAATAAGTTTCAAGCTTGTCCCAGAGACTAACTCCTGATACTAAGGGAGGCTTGGGGTGAAAGCCCAAAGCATGTGTTCCTCAAGGAGGGGGGGGGGTTATGGGGGGTTCCAAATGTATAGTAGGGATAGTGGGTAGGTCGGGCATGGCCAACCAACCAGAGGCATAGTCTAGCTCCCGCTTGTGTGTCTGTCCTTGTTCTGCGTCCTGCTTGGGTCTAAGCCCAAGTTCCATACCATGCTAGTTGGTGGGGTACCCATATCCTCGCGTTAGGCCACCGGTATGCTGAAATAGCGCCAGACTCCATTTCGCTCCGTTTTGTGTGCTGGTTCTGGCATTGGGATGCTGGTTGCTCCAGGACTGTTCCAAGTCGCTCTGGGCTCCTGTCCCTTCGCTCCTTGGGCTGCATGCTCGGGAGTTGCTTCGTGGTTCGGTTTTGTCACTCCTTAGCTCCATACTTGGGAGTTTGGCACCGGTCCTTCGTTCAGTGGCCCAAGGCCCTGAACCTCGGGTTCCACACCACGTTCCTTTGGACACGTGGCATGTGACATGTGGCATCTGTCACGTGGCACAAAGAGGGTTTTGGTTCCGCTTCGTGGTGTTATCCTATGGTAAATCACCATAGGATAAAGGGTAAAACCACGTGCGCTACAGACAGCACCTCCAGCTGCAGCTACCACTATGCATTAGGTACGAACGTCCGGCTTCAACTACCCACTATCACTACT
>NW_003314343.1:124812-203551 GCF_000143415.4 Selaginella moellendorffii
TACCCCCCCCCCCCCCCCCCCTTAAGGAACACATGCTTTGGGCTTTCACCCCTTAGTACCAGGAGTTAGTCTCTGGGACAAACAAACTCGAAACTTATTAAATATGGAATGTCCTTAGATTGCGAATTTGGACACGAGACGAACACCATTGTGTTCAGACTGATCTCTACATTCTGTAGATATGCCAAATGAGCGACTCTAGACACTTTCTATAAATAGCATTTGGGAGCGAAATGAGACTAACACATAAATAGGGATAAAATAGCCACTAAGGGCTCTCTCATCAAGCAATTGCCCCTTTTCCAATTGGCTTAAGGGAGAGAGATAGGGTGCGCTACAATTGGTATCAGAGAAAATGGCATGGGTTCGATTCCCATTGATTAGTGGTTACTTAAAAATATAATATACCCTTGAGCAAGATATATTCCTACCCCTAAATTTGAAATCGTACGTATTGGGCATCCATGCGTACATCCTTCCTCTTGTGTGGAGTATCCACGGACAAAGGAATCCATTGTGGGACTGCGGTATGGGTGAATGACTAGTTGCCTCACATGGAATAGCTGGTCTACACAATGGAAGGATTGGTAAATTCAGTGTGGAAATGGAGGTGTTGGTTCCCCTTGGCTTAGTAGGGTTGTTAGTCAATAGTCAATGAGGACATTGACATCTTTGAAGGGGGGGTGAGTGTAGCATATGTGATCATGGGATGAGATTTGGATATACTGTCACAGTGGATCCTTGGAACTTTGGGGGATAAATGGGGATAAAATAGCCATTAAAGGCTTTCTCATCAAGCAATTGCCCCTTTTCCAATTAGCTTAAGGGGAGAGAGATAGGGTGCGCTACAATATGCCATGACTCAATTTCATAAATTGATGCTTTAATTGAACTTTACATAAGTACATAGAGTTCTACCTTGCAAAAATTCGTCCACTAAGTCTTGTGCATTTGCTAGGTTCTCCTCTGGTTCCCATGTTACTTCATAGTGTGAAAATCCTTTCAACTTCACATAAAACTCCTTCACTTTGTGTCTTTATCACTTGCTCTTGCACGCATTGAGGATAGCCTCGACTTTGTATTCTTTTTCCCTTTGGATAACCTCAGGTAAATGTCTTACTTGGTCTTTGCAAAACAGATCCTTAAAGTATGGCTTGAGCAAGTTCACATGGAACACAAGGTGCATCTTCCTCATCTCTCGAGGAAGTTGGAGGTGGTAAGCCACTTTATCAATTAAAGCCTCAATCTTGTAAGGCCCTACAAACTTACTTAAGGAATTCATTTTCAAGAATACATACATTTTTACCTTTGGGTCAACTTCCAGCTGATCCCACTTGGTAACCTTAAATTTTTGGTGTTCAGCCACACCTTCTCCCCAGGTTGGAACTTTATGTCCCAGTGCTTCTGGTACGCATACTTGGTTTGCCTTTGTTGAGCCCATTCCAAAGAATTCTTCACTAGATTCCAAATTTTGAGTCTTTCCACTATTAATGCCTCCACTGCGGATAACTCTCTATGATATTTGGCCATACTGAGTTCCATAGGACCTTCAATAGTTCACCCATTGATGATTCCCATGGACTCACCCCGATACTCGAATGTGATGAGTTGTTATACCACATTTTCGCAAGTCCCAACTTACCCAATTGGTCTGGTCTCTAGAGACATAGCATCACAAATAATCCTTCAGCTGCCTATTCACCCTTTATCCATCTCTCAAGAAGTGTTATTGCCATCAAACTTGACTTAATACTTAATACCTATTTGTAGGTGATAGGCTATGTTGAATTTCAATTTGGTGCAATACTATTTCAAAAGAGTTCTTCAGAACCTACTGGTGAAGATTTTATTTCGATCTGAAATAATCTCTTCTAGCCTTCCTTGCACTCGAACCACTTATTCGAAGAACAACTTTGCCACACCTCCCATATCCACTTCTGTTATGGTGGGTATGAAATATGCCATATTTGAAAACAGATCCACCACCATGAATATCGCATCAAACCCCTTGCTTTGAGGGAGTTCCATAATGAAATCTATGTAAGCAACCAAAGGGAACGACTCGAGAGACAATCTATAGGGGTTCAAATATAGAGGGAAAGGGCCCATGAATAAGAGTGCACCCCCTTTTCCAATCGGTTAAGGGTCTTGGGATATTTGGGGTTAAGCGTCCTTGGGTTTAAATAGTATTGGGCTGGGTGACCTCCCAGGAACTCCAAATTCAGGAGCTTACATTTATGTTTGTTTATAATAGATGAGTCCATTGTGTTTTGTATAACCTGTTTTCTCTTCCGTTAGTAGCTCACATCTCTAGTGAGCATCTCGCACCTCTTGGTTCCTTAGCAACACTTCTTGTGCTAAATCATCATTCTCATTTGCTATCCACACATCATCCCAAAAGGTTGTTATTGCGCTAGATAATGCCAACTTCAAGCTTGCCTTTCAACTTAGAGTATCTGCCACAATGTTGCTCTTCCTAGGTTTATATAGAATTTTGCAATTGAACTCGGTCAAAGCATTGGCCCACTGACCTTATTTTCCTTTTAGGTCCGGCTGTGACAAGAAGTGTTTTGTTGCCACATTATCCATGTAAACTTTGAAGTGTCTTCCAAGGTAGTGTCACTACTCCTTGAGTGCCTTAACCACCGCAAACAATTCCTTCTCGTGGCCAGGCCACTTTTGTTGAGTCTTGTCAAACTTCTTTGAGAAGAGTGCCATTTAATGGTTGTTTTGCTTCAAAACTGTGCCCAATGCAAAGTCTGAAGCATCCCTTCCTTCCTCAGCTTCCCTTTAAGGTGGATAAATGCCGCCTCACATTTTGCTATTTATCCCTTTTCCCGTTTGGTCTGTTAAAGGCAAGACTATTTCCAAATAGTGTTTGATAAACTTTTGGTAGTTGCATAAGCCCAAAAATGCCCTCAACATGTGTATATGTGATGGTCGCTCCCATTCCTAGATTGCTTGGACTTTCTTAGGGTCCACCTTGAGCCCGTTCTTGCCCACCATATGCTCGAGAAACTTTACCTCTTGTTGAGCAAAGTCACATTTGCTCTCTTTAGCATATAACTTGTGTTCCCTTAGTTTCTCAAACACTTTCGTCAAGTGTTCGACATGCTCCTTTAACGTCTTGCTATAGATTAAAATGTCATCAATATAGATGACCACAAAGTGATCCAAATAAGGTCCAAAAGTGTGGTTCATCAGCGCCAAAAATGTTGCCAATGTATTGCATAGCCCAAAGGGCATCACCAGAAACTCAAACCTCCCATACCTTGTTTGACAGGTTGTCTTCTCGACATCTTCCTTTGCTACTTTGATCTGGTAGTATCTTGATCTTAGGTCAATCCTCGAGAAGTATTTTGCCTTTCCTAACCTATCGAATAGGTCCTCAATCCTTGGTTAAGGGTATTTGTTTTTCTTTGTATAGTTGTTGAGCAACAGGTAGTCTATGCATATACGCATCTTTCTTTTTCACAAATAACACTGACATCTTATATGGCGATTTGTTCAACCTAACATACACTTTATCCACCAACTCTTCTAGTTGGTGTTTGAGCTCGTCAAGTTCCTTTTTGTTCAAATGATAGAGGGGACGAACCACCGCCTTAGCACTTTTGATCAGCTCAATTTTATATTCTATAAACTCCTCTGGCATAATATTTTGAAATTGGTCCAACACCTGCTGTATCACTAAAGTTATTTCTTTTATTCCCGTCTTTTTGTCACTCCTCACCGAGAGTAAATACAAAATTGCTATCATGGTTCCTTTAGTGAGTTGTCCTCTCATGGACACCAGGTTCAAACATAAGTGTTTGGCCTTACATTGTGCTACTTTTAGATCTTGGGCTTCCACCTTAGATCATTCTCCCCCGGCATTTGCCAATACCACAAGGTTCCTACTTTGTCCATGCAAGGCTACCACAAAACGATTGAACTAATCCATCCCAAAGATTACGTTAAATCCTACCATGTTCAACACGGTGAAATCCACGTTTACTTTCCATGTCCCTATAATGAGTAACTTTGAGCTAGGGACTGGATCATGTACCTTAGTTTAGTTTTTGCTCGACTTCATGGCCATATTGACTATGGCCTTTTTTGGGTAGGGACATTGTCTTAAAAAGTGTCCTGCTTCACTGTAATTAAAGCATATGTTGTTTCCCACGCTACTAGCTGATTTGACCTTTTTATCCATGGGTTTGTCCCTTTTTGCCTAACTCTCCCACATACTTGCTCGTTGGCCACTAGATCTGCCTTTCCAAAACCCTGAAGACTCATTCTTAAAGAAACTCTTCTTGAATTTCCCTTTGCAAGAATGCATTGTAACTTCTCAACCTACTTCTCCACTTGCTGCTTGCATTGCTAGCATATCGGGCAAGCACGAACATAGTCTATAACATCACCTTCCATACAAGACCAAAAAAACCCCTTTTGTAACGAGGCAAGAGTCTTTCACTTGCCTCCATGCCCAATTGCTAGTACATCATGATGTTCCCACAGAAATATCCATTACAAATCCTTTGTGGGTAAATACAACCTCTCTTGCTTATAATATATAAGCCCATCTTTGACTAAGAAATAAAACTTTGCATTAGCATAATGTGCAACTTTTGTTGTATCACTACCATGAGTCTTCTTCACCAATTCCATCTGTTCTCTTCACAGCCTGCAAATCATCCTTGTAAGATGTTTAGATATCTTCCAACCAATCCAAGGTTACAATTGAGATTGCCTGAAACTGCAAATGAAAGCTCAAGATTGTGAGCTTGATGCGACAGCCTCTAGAAGCTTTGATGTAAGTGCCACTTCAGAGATTGTCTTCTTTGCTAATGTTGCTTCTCTATGAGGGCCAGGAAGCTGCAAGTGTTGGGTTGTAGACCGTGGCACACCATGGTGTGCAGCAGCTAGCATGAATCACTAGTGTGGTTTAGGGAGTTTGTGTTGGGCCATGGCTATGCTCTGGTGACAATGTCAGCTTTGGGCAAGGTGGCAAACAATGCATTGATGTGCTCCACACTCCCTACTTGCACATACCCCACCAGCAATGCATTCCATGACACGAGTGAATCAATTGGAAAGATCAGGCTATTGAGTTGGTGTTGCTCTAGTAATGCAGATTTCTAAGATGGAAATTGAGCTTCTTATTTATTTCTATTTTAGTAAATATTATATAATTATTTAATACTAAAAAGTAGTGTTTGTTTGTAATTCAAATATGTATAGTATATGACCGAGATGAGAATACATTATATATAATATACTTTTATAGTTTATCAAAAGACTACTTTAAGGGGGCCAATGGTTTCTTATGTTGTGCAAATCTTGAGATTTAACTTATAAACACAAACAAGTAAAAAGAAATATGACTTTGGATATCCTAAAGGAAGGTTGCAAGTGGAATAAGTAGAGATGCATTTATGTGTAAAACAAAGTACAAAATGGGATGGGAAGGATATCCTAAGTTCCCCCTTTTATATCCTACATGTGTGGTCACTAATTATTCTGTGCACTCATGCAATTTCCTGACTCCAAAAGCCTGAGAGAAAATCCTAAATATAAAGTCTTAAGTGTGGTTTTTTTTTCCTGTTTTCCACTCCTGCACACTCAAGAGCAAAGTAGCATGACCCTCTGCTTTCCATTTCTTTAATGATGACTTTGCATAACTACAATAGTAGCTGAGGTATCACTAGGCCTTGGTGGCTGCTGTAACATTTCCTTTCTTGGTGGTCTTCCTCTGCAGCACCATTTCCAATTTGATAAAGGTACCCGAGGTAATAGCAGCAGTGATCATCACTCCCAACTGGCCATCAGTGAGATGAGTGACACAGACATCTCAAACTTCATAATTCAATTGTTGAAGAATGTTCATAGCTCTTCTTAGATGCTGCCACAGTTTCCTCCCTGCTCTAAAAGACATTTCAAATTCTTTTAAGGCTTGTTAATCTCAACCAGTAGATTTTGGCATATGCTTAGTTCCTAGCATTTGACATTATGAAACCAGCTTATTCATTTAAATATATAAGCACTAGCAAGAGAATCCAGCTCCATTTAAAATATTAATATTAAATATAAATTTTTTAACAGTTTATTCAAAATACTTTTTAAAAATTTGGTGTCCAACATCTACCTTTATTTAATAATACTATTAATAAATCACGAGTCAAGCCAAGTTGTAAGACATGAAACATTCCTAGATCATATAGTTGCTGTTATAGTTAAAACTTAGAGCATACAAAAACTAAGAATTTTAATTTTTATAACTAAAAGTATAAGTTCTAATTATAAAATAATTTATAAAAATAAAATATTGCCCATAATTAATAGCAAATAAATGTTTAACAAAATTAAAGACATTTGACACTCATAGCATACGTTAATGATTTATTTATTTATAAGTAAGTTGATACACCACATTATAATCGTAATTTGTAATGGACTTATCAAAGATATATACCAATCACCTCAAATGAAACCAAATAAAAACACACTAATTTTTTTAAAGCGCTATGTTAAATATCTTAATATAAAAATTATAAAACATAATGTAATTTTTATGTATTGTTTTGATAATATAACATTTTAGAATATGAAAACCCCATAAATATCTCTTTTCCTTTACCCACATCTTTAATAAGTTCTTTAATAGTTGGTATAATTGTGTTTTGTCTAAACTCAATTGTAAAAACCCCTTCATAATACTTATCAATACAAAAATAACAATTTATAATTATAATTAATAAAAATAATAAATAAAATAATCTTAAAATGCTTTAGTTTCTATTATGGCAACATGGTTGAACAGGACTGGCATTTGGAATTTTATTCCTTCAATCCCTTGCTATGACAGGTGGCTATATAGAATAAAGAAAACTGGTCAATGTAAGAAATACATCTTATTCTTGCTTGTTAGCACAAAACGTAACAAGGTTCTTATTTTTGGAATGATGCTCAGCGACAGCTTCCTTGTAAAGATAATAATCCCATTATAAGACCACAACCCATCAACAAAATTCAATAGCTCTAACATGTGACCCTGCTACTCTCTTCCTCCTTTTTCCTGTCTTTCTTCTCATACTCCCCATCTGTGTCTTTGGTTTCTTCCTCTGGTGCTAGTTCCCCCTCTTAAGTGGCTTCCTCAAGTCAGAATTGCTCTTCACCTCTGTCAGCTCCATATCATAGACATCAAGTTTGCTATAGCAGCTATGAGTGATGACTTCCCAGCCCATATTCAAGTTCCTTGAGATCAAACCAAGCTCATGGGGTTTCTTTGCAACAAACAGTAGCGATTTAGAACAATAATTCATTCCCTGAGGTAAATTATCATCCTCCAAAAGCTTTGGTGACTGGAACTCATAGAGCTTTGGGATTCTTTCTGGCAAGCTTCCTTGCTGTTTCTTGATCTTTTGATTCAAGGTAGTAGTGGGGAACAAGAAAGTGCCAGATCTTTCAGATCAATCCCAGCCATGAAAGAATCTAGGTCCTAAATGACCTTGTTCTTGAACCTGGGATCCAGCTTGAGAAAGTGAAGGCATGCTTGAAAGCCATTGACTTCTATATATTGTTCCTGTAAACCCACTCATCTTGTTGTACACTTTAATATAAACTTAAAAAGATAATAAATATTTAGAAAAAGATTTATTTACATCACTGTATCAATACTTTTTTAAATATTAAATAATATTACAATAAATATTATATCTTATATATAGAAGTTATATCTCTATATGCTTAAATTAATAAAATTTTGATATTCACATCCAAGATTTTAATTTATTTCAATAAGTATTTAAAATATTAATGAGTTTTGAAATATGCTAATAGTTATAGTATTAAATAAATTATAAGTTACTATTTACCCAGTACTAATTCAATATTGTATTCTTTTTAGTTTAGATCTCATATTACCCATGTATCTTTCCAATATAAATTGTAATACCATATAACATTGTAATTTTTTTCATAAATTACAAGATTATCATCCTTTTACATACAAATGAAGACATTCAGTAACCTTCCTTGATATTTCAGTTTTCCCATATCAAAACCTTTCCAGAATAAAGAACTAAAGTACAGTCTAATTGCATATATAAAGTATATATTTGATTTGGTATCTCATTTCTTAAGTCAAGAAAAATATAAAAAATTTGGTCCACTTTTTATGTAGGTTTTATAAATAAAAAAATATTTCCTTTTATCTAACAAATATAAAAAAAATTTGTTGGTTTAATACATATTCAATATCATTATCTATTATATATGATGTAGAGTATCTACCTTCTATATATTCTACTGATCCATATGTTACTAGATCATTTTCAACATGGAGTTCAAGCATTAATTAAGCTTCTCTTTGGAGTGACTTACCTGTATTTGATAAAATAAGAAAGTAATTGTATTACAATATGTTATAAAATATTTTTGTGAATATTAAGAAAAATAGTATAATATTCTAGAATATAAAAACCCCATAAATTCCTCTTTACTTTTATCTATAATAAGTTAATTAATAATCGGTATATTTGTGTTTTGTCTAAACTCAATTTTAATGACCGGGCTATATCAAATGGATTAAATAAAATTATACAAAGAGATGTGATAATTTTAATTTTAACAGTAAGCACTCTTAATATCCAAAATCTACAAAATACCTTTATGTTACTTTAACTATTACTAATGTTATGGTAATCTAACTTTTAATCTTCAATCCAATTAAGGGAGCTAGTCAATCACATGGCTCATTTGTCAACTTAATTCTGGAATGGAGGTAGATAAGGAGCTCAAGTTCCAATCATTCACACTAGCAAGGAGAAACAAAATTCAAAGCATTTTTTGATTTTATTAGATTCTGGTCAAGGCACCAAAATATAAGCAAGACTGCATTTGTTCTTACTGAGACTGTCAGTCAATGTGACACTTGAGAAGAAAAGTACATACATAGCCCAAGAAAAACAAAACCTTTGTGGAAAAACTTCTACCCGTCATCGACCTGTTGTGAATGATGTTAAACTTGCATAGCAGACAATTCTCAACCACTTGTCTATGCAAGAACAGTGGAAGTGGTGATTGCATGGCGGTCCATGGAAAATAATAAAAGTTTTTTCTGATATGAAGCCTTACCGCATCTTCCGAAGAGAACTCGCTCACGACGTCTTGATGATGATCAGCACGGTCTTTTTCGGCGATGGAGCCAGCTGCGTCATCATCGCTCCATTATATATACTCATCGTTCTGGATCCTCCAGGCCAGAGGCTTGCACGAAACCATTTGCTCAAACGTTTTCTTCTTCACACAGTTTCAGCAGAAAGGCTTCCACTGTCGTGCCTAGTCCAAACGCTACAAGAGCTCCACACTGGCATGGATCTCCGCCACCTTTTGCCGCTCGTCTTCAAGCACAAAGAGACACGCCGTGCACGACATGTTTCCACACGCGTCAAGAACGTGTCAAGTTTGAGCTCCAAAGCTTGATCCGAACTCGAGACAGGCATCCAACAAAGTTGTGAAAGCTAAACAATGGACATATCAATTATAACAATTAGGGAACCATAATAGACAGAGCTCGGATATGGCTCGAGGTACGAGAGATCTACGCACCTTCGCAGCAAAGAACTCCTCACCGACTGGAAGCTGTGAGCCAGGCGATTGCGGTGGTGCCTCACACCAATCTCTCGCGGATCGTCCAGCTCGCGACATATCAGCATTCCCACCTCACCAGCTCGGTCCGCCATCTCCGCCAAGAGCAGCAGTTCATTGTCGAGGTTGATCGCCCAAGAGCAGTAGCTGGATCATCGTGTCGCGCAGCCGATCGCCCAAGAGCTCCTGAAAGACGAGATCTTTCCACTGGGAGAAGAGTCCATTGCCATTGCCATCGCTGGAAGGATCGAGCTTGAGGTAGAGCCTGGAGCACGGCACAGCGATGATAGCGCACGCGAGGGAGTGGTAGTGTGGCGGCGGCGACGGTGGCCGCGATTGATCGAGTGGCACCGCCGAGGGAGAAAACGATCGATCGAGGAGTGCCAGGGATTAGGAGATCTAGGAGCCGCGGATGCGGCGGAAGAGGAGGAAGGCCTTCGAGAGATGGAATGTGAGATGCGTCTTGATCTCCGCCACCGCGGATGCCAGCGCCATGGTGATGGGCTTGAAGAGTGCACGATCGTCCAGGCGGAGGAGGGAGTAGAGCTCGCGCTGGAAACCTGGAAGTGATCGAAGAGGGATTGTGACGAGCTGCTCGGCTTCCTCGTCCCGGGGGTTCTCCTCGGCGATTGTGATGCTGTAGCCCAGCTCCATGGGCTGCCAGATGTCCTCTTCCGCTCCTACAATGATGCCAGAAATCTTCATTTCCAAGGGTCAACTAAACAGTTAAAAAGCAACGAACATTCTAACTAATAAGCTATACTTTAATATTTTAATATAAATTAAAATAAATTGCTGCGTGTTGCATTGCAGCAATGTTTAGTTCGCTTTTGTATTTAAATATTTTCTATTATTATATATAATTTATTGTGATTTGTCCAATAGCTATACCTGCTTTTGTATATATTATATCTTTGATCCATATATGATCTATTATTTTTTATAGTGTGTGTTGTCTGCTATTATTTGTTTATAACCTTCTTTCTCCATTATTATTTTTAATGGGTTTACTTCTTCACTGTGATAGTCTATATTAAAATCTCCAGTTATTATTATTGGTAATTTATTATTTGTTGTTTGGATATAGTTTTGCAGTTGCTCTATAAATGTTTGTATGTTTGTTCCTGGTTTTCTACGTAAATTTATTATTTGTGCTTGCTTTTGTTTTTTTTTTCCATTATTATATATGTCATTGTCATTGAGTTTGTTTTTACATGTTGTTCTTTTTCTGATTTGTACTCATTTGTATATAATATTGCTATATGTGGTGGTTGTTCATGTATATGTTATTTATATTTATTAAAAAATAAGTCTTCATGTTTTTTTGTTCTTACTTCTTGCATACATATTATATCTGCTGTTAGTAATTGTATCTATTTATGTCTTCTTGATGTGTAGTAGCTGATGTTGTATTATGTATTTGTATAATTGTTTTGTTAGGTGTTTTTTGTTGCTGTAAATCTAATAAATCAACTTGCCATGGAGCTTTTGTTGTCATTCTTGTTATTTCTATGATTGCATCTTTATTAACTTTAATATGTTTATGTTCAATTGGCCTATATAAATGTATGAATGCTGTGTATGCTTGTCCTGGATATTTAGTTTTATATGGGTCATATCCTAGTTGTTTTATTGTTGATCCTTGAGCTCTATGTATTGTTCTTCCTGCACGTGGTTGTATTGGAAATTGAGTTCTACTTATAACATGAATTTTCTTTTTAAGGATATTTATTACTAGTGTAATCTTTCTTATTGGTGTCCAGTTTTTATTAATATTTTGATTTATATTTTGATTTTCTATAGCTCTTGTTTTTTTCTCCTGTTTTTATTTTTTCAAACTGTATCCATAATATTTGTTCTTGGTCTATTTCAGTTATCTCTTGTAATATTCCATCTGCTCCATTTACTAGTCCATCTTCTATTGCTATATTTTGTGTTATCTCAATTGCCATTTTTTTTAAAGAAGTAACATTTTATGCAGTCCCTGTGTTTTTCTTGTGTCGTTTGGTAATATTAAATGTCTAGGACAAGTATTTCCATGTATGTCTTAAGCTTCTATTATTAAATTTATTCCTTGTGTATGTTGTATTATTTTCTCATTGTGTTCTCTTACTTGCTCATTTGTTGCAAATATAGAATAATACTCTGTATTGTAGGTATTTATAGTGTGTTGTTTATTTATATACTGTAGATCTACATCTGTTTGTTCTCCTATTTTTATTTTATTTAGTGTGTTCATGAAGATTATATCATCTTTTTGTTTCATTATTTCAGTTAGTTCATACATTTTGTAATTATCTTTCCATGGGTGGTGTATGGATACATCATTTTCAGGCTTATATGTTTTAGTTGAGTAAATTGGTGCTTCAAATGTAGGGTTTAATTGATAAAAATCTTCTGTAAAAATACAATCCATGCCACCAAAATCTATTCTATATGTTGCTTTGAAAGTTTCACATCTTTTATTTATATCTTGTAACATATATATACTTACCATTGATATTTCATCTATTACTAGGCATTTTATTGTTGTGAACTTCTTCTATATTTATCTAGTGTATCATTTGTTAATATTGTTTGTCGTTGTTTTGATGCTTCTCCCGAAATGCAAATGCTGAATGTATCTTTGTTCCATTAATGTTACAAGCTACTTTTCCTGTAGGTGCTGTTATTAATATTGTTTGTCCTGGCTCTATATTTGCAGTTTGGTTTTTCTTATAATATCTTTTAAGTGTTTCTATTAATGTATTTAATAGCATTTTTTTACCAGTTCCCGCTCCTCCTGTTAGAAATAAGAATAGTTGTTTATTTGGTTGTTGGATTTTTTTCAATATAAAGTCATCATGTATTATTCTTTGTTTTTAATTCAAATTTCTTAATAATTTATAGTATTGACTAGTTTCCATATGATAATCATCTTGTATGATAAGTGTTGTTTGATTTAATACTTTATTTATAATATTTATCTTATTATTATTATTATTTATTTATTTATTTTGGTTAAATCTCTTCCATTATCAAATTCATTTGTTAATATGTTTGTATTTAATTCTTGTATATATTTTGTTTGTTCTTGTAATATTTTATTTGCTTCAAGTTCTGGATTCTCCCAATTAAATTCTGTTTCATCTGTATTTATTTTATAAATGTATTGTTGTTGTTTATTATTTATTTCTTCTTTATTTGCTTCATATGCATTCATATATGTCATATAGTTTTATTTTAAATTTTTTTCTTGCCTAAAGTTTATATGTAATATTAATCTTTCAAAGGCCCATCTTTTTGGGTCTTTTTTTTATTAAAGTTTATATATCTTATGACATTTTTCCTTTTATGTTTTCTTATTGTCACATTGTGAGGGCCAAGTGTATGGCTACGATGCCGTATACTAATATTAGCATAGTGGGATTTTGGTAGCCGTCGGATTAATTTCAATCTGGACCATTTGCTCCTATATATAAGCTAGGGTTTTTGGGCTAATTGATATGCACATTTCTGTATTCCCTTTCGATATTCCATGCACTCACATTGGTGGAGATGAGGGGCACCTTTGATTGTCCCTGGGTTGTGCTTGGATTTGGGATTTTGGTTTGGATCTAGCTTTTGCATCGTTTAGATCTAGCTTTTTCAATTTTTTTCTTTTGTTCTTTCCTTTCAGGATTTTGGTTTAGATTTAGCTTTTTGCATTGTCTAAATCTACCATTTCCTTCCAGCTTTTTGTCATTTATCTTCTTTTGCTCTTTCTTCGTTCGTCTTCATGGCAGATCAGCAATCTCCTCCTTTGACTCTGGAGCAGCAGTTGGTACAATTGCTTGATGCTATGTGCTTGCAATTGAACAACCAAACTCAATTGATGGCGGCGTTCATGGCACGTGGTACAACTCTTCCTACTCTTGGTGCCAATCCTCATGTTCAGCCGGAGTTTTTTCACGAAAATCTTGGAGATGATGTGTACTATTGGTTCGATCACTTCACGGTGATTGCCACATATCATTCTTGGGATGATGCTCGACATTTGCATGAGTTTCCCACTTGTCTTCAAGGGACGGCATTGCAGTGGTACAATGGTTTGAGCGCAGCCACTCGTGGGGATTGGAGTGTTATCCCAGACGTCTTCAAACGTGCCTTCGGACATGCTAACGACTGTGATGATGCCTTCCAACAATTGCATTGTCTTCGCCAAGGGCCATCTGAGTCAGTGATGCAATTTTGTGTTCATTTCCGAAGTCTTTTGCTTCGTGCGGAGCCAAATATGTCGGAGTAGATCAAGCTAGGAATGTTGTGGCCAGCACTTCGTCAAGATCTTGTCGGACTTGTGCATGCACTTACTCCCGCCACCCTTGACGATGCTCTTCGCTTGGCACAACATTATGAGATGTCGCCTCTTCCACTTCTCGCTACACATCCTTCAGCTCCACTTCCTGTGGGTGATGGTCCTGTTCCAATGGAGGTTGATGCTGCTGCTGCTCGAGTCCAAGGCCAAGGGAGAGGACGTGGTCGTGGCCGTGATGTTCGCTGTTGGGCATGTGATGAAGTTGGTCATACTTATCAGCATTGTCGGCGTTTTCCGGATTGGCGACCTCCATTTCCTGGGTGGAGACCTTGGCATCAGCAACGTCCCGTTGGTGCTGTTGCAGTAGAAGGTTTTGACACTGAGATGCATCCGGGAAATGAGGAGTCACAAGAGTAATGGAGGGACCTTGCGCGAATAAGTCAGTGACCCCTCCATCTTTCTTTTGGGAGTATCATCAAGGGGTTTACTCAGCACCGGTTCATCCAGTGTTTACTTTCCAAGCTCGTCTTTATAACAAGAGGTCTCCTATTATTCTCTCCGTATTGGTTAATATAGGTTCGAGATTATCTTCTATTGCTCAACCTGTTGCCACACATTGTCGTCTACACTTGCATCGTGCAATGGAACCAGTTTTCATTCTTTATGGCAACGGCCGTATACATACATGTGCACGGGATGAGGCAGACCTGGTTGTGTGTGTGGGTGATCTCGAGCTTGAGTTGCAGTTATTGCAGGTGGTGCCGAGTCAAGCTTTTGACCTCATTCTTGGTATGGATTGGTTGCAGCGCAATCATGCCAAGTGTGACTTTGAGGTTTCTCCCCCTTGTCTCATACTTCCTTATGTTTCATCCATTCCTCTTACTTCCGTACCTCTTCATCCCTCTACTTCTACCTCTGCTTCTATTACTTTTGTTCCCCCACTATTTCCTCCTATACTTCCATCTTGTTCTACTCTTTCTTTTTCCGATCCCTTCGATGATCTTTGTGTTGTAGCAGTTGACTGGCTCATGAAGGAGTATTCTGATCTCTTTGAATTTGACCTATCGTCTGGAGCCAAGATTGCCACACGTCATCCAATTCCAATTGGGGATGCTTGTCCAATTAAGGTTTCTGTTCGTTGTCGGTCACCAAAGGAGATCAAGATTTTACATGCAAGTGTCAAGGAGATATTGGAGAAGGGTGTTATTCGGAAGTCACGGAGTCCTTGGGCATGTGAACCTCATCTTGTGACGAAGCCTGATGGGAGTATTCATTTCTGCATCGACTATCGTCCGTTAAACGAAGTAACGATCGCGGATGTGTACCCTCTTCCTCACACTGTTGATCTCTTGGATCGTTTAGAGCGAAGTCATTGGTTCACCAAGCTAGATCTTGCTTCTGGGTACTGGCAAGTACCGATGGCCAAAGAAGATATTCCTAAGACTGCATTTCATACACCATTTGGTTTATATGAGTTCTTGGTGATGCCGTTTGGTTTGAACAATGCTCCAACAACTTTTCAACGGATGATGAACGAGGTTCTTTGCAATATGCTGGAGGTGACTATTGACTTCATTGATGATGTCTTGATCCACTCAGAGGGGATACGGGAGGAGCACGTTCATGATGTTTGTAAAGTGTTGGATCGGCTACGTGACATTAGTTTAAAGCTGAAGCAGTCGAAGTGCGTGTTTAGGTCCAAGGACACAACTTATCTTGGGTACCATATTTCTCGTGAGGGTTTGCAAGTTGATCCTGACAAACTTGTGGCTGTTCTAAAGTTCCCTACTCCGAAATGTGTGAATGATGTGCAGCGCTTCTTGGGCAAGGTGCAATATCTCGGGCGTTTTGTGGATCATCTTTCTGATCACACTGCACTGTTGTGAGCGTTGCTGAAGTCATCAATGTCATCTTTCATCTGGTCTCCGGATGTAGTGCACTCTATCTCCCTCCCCTTAAGCCAACTGGAAAAGGGGCAATTGCTTGATGAGAGAGCCCTTAGTGGCTATTTTATCCTCATTTATCCCCCAAGGTTCCAAGGATCCACAGTGACAATATATCTAAATCTCATCCCATGATCACATGCGCTACACTCACCCCCCCTTTAGAGATGTCAATGTCCTCATTGACTATTGATTAACAACCCTTACTAAGCCAAGGGATTGTGAGTGGGTGTTCGAGGATTTCAAAGAGTTATTGACAACTCCTCCGGTTTTGGCATATCCTGACTACACTCGACCTTTTATTTTGCGTGTGGATACTTTTGATATTGGTCTTGGAGGTGTGTGAATGCAAGAGAGCTCGAGTGTGCCTAGTTAGTGCCATCCCATTGTATACATAAGCCGTACATTATAACCAGCGGAGATGAACTACTCCACGACAGAGGAGTCTTTAGCAGCAGTCTGGGGTTTCGAGAAACTTCATGCATATCTACATGGTTCTCAGACATTACTTGAAGGTGACCATGCTACTGTTACTTCGTTATTGAAGTGGAAGAACCTGGTTGGTCGTACTTCTCGGTGGGCTTTGAAGCTTTAAATATATGATTTTGATGTTGTTCATCGCCCAGGGAGTTGTATGGCTGATGCTGATGCCCGTTCTCGAGCTCCACTTCCTTCTCCACTCTTTTTTCATGTTTCTGACGAGCCTGTCATTCCAACATCTGTGGATTTTCTAGACGAGGATTTTGTGTCGTCGGCGGTTGTTGTACTTGACGTTTAGTGTCCACAAGGTGCAGAGCAAGATCTACCTTCTCTTGAAGAGGTTCGCGAGGCTCAAAAGATTGAGCTGTGGATTCGAAGGCTTCGAGATGCGTTTGAGAATCCTGCATCACTTGATGATGACTTGCCTTTTCAGCATTTACATTCTCAATATCGCCTTGAAGATGGCCTTCTTTATTTTGTGGGGACGGATCCTGATAATCATTTACAGCTGGTGGTGCCTTCTGTCTTTATTCCGCGGTTTCTCTATGCCTACCATGATTCTCCTGTTCTAGGTGGGCATATGGGACATCGTTGTGTGACCGAGAAGTTGCGCAAGTCTTTCTATTAGCCGGAGATGCAACGTGATGTTATCTGGTACATGCGTAGCTGTGTTTGGTGCCAAGCTCGTAATACTCCCCCTTGTGCTACGGAAGGACGGTTGGAGTCAATTGCAGTTTCTCGTCCATTTGAGTTGGTGGCATTTGATTTTATGGGACCTTTTCCCGGTTGACTGTTGGCAATGAGTATGTTATTATTACTTCTGACTATTTGACTCGTTGGGTGGAAGTTGGTGCTCTTGCTAGCGCCTCTGCAATTGCTGTTGGATACTTCCTCCTCAATCGAGTGGTGTTCCAGCATTCTTATCCAGAGTGGATTTTTTCGGATAATGGTCCCGCATTTATGGCTGAGGCATTTCATGTTTTGACGTCTCAATTGGGGATTCGCCACACTTTCACAAGTGCTTATCATCCATAATCAGACAGTTTGGTGGAACGGCTCGTTCGGACATTCAAGGGGATGATTGTGAAATATGTGAACTTTCAGCATTCGGATTGGGATGGTTATTTGCCGTCTCTTCGGTATGCATATGTCACTGGGGTGCAGAGTTCTGTTGATGCTTCACCATATAAACTCTTATATGGTCATGATCCAATATTACTAACGGAGCTGGGTTTACCTTCACGATTGCCAGGAGCTGCGGATGCTATGTCATGGATCAGTATTTGACGAGCATTATTCCACTTGTCCGAGCAGAGTCTGCCGAACACTTAGGCCGCATACAAGTGGGACAACAACGGTGGTACAACTCCCATCATCGTCTACCTACGGAGTACAAAGTGGATGATTTGGTGTTAGTCCGTTTTCCCCATCTTACGGTACGTGGTTTATCTGGGGCTCCTTGCACAATGAAAAAGACCGTATCGGGTGTTGCGGCAAGTTGGACCACAAGTTTATGAGGTTCGGCATGATGTCCAGCAGGCCGATCCTCCAGAGATTCTACATGTGCAGTGGTTGAAACACTTCATACAAAGGGATCAGGAGCAATTAATACCATCTACAGATCTGCCAATGCCTCCTCCTGACGTTCCTCCAGATCCCGGCCTGTCTACAAGAGAACCCTGATGGTCTTCCATTATTCCGAGAGGGGATGATGTGAGGGCCAAGTGTACGGCTACGATGCCGCATACTAATATTAGCATAGTGGGATTTTGGTAGTCGTCGGATTGGTTTCAATTCGGACCACTCGCTCCTGTATATAAGCTAGGGTTTTTGGGCTAATTGATATGCACATTTCTGTATTCCCTTTCGATATTCCATGCACTCACAACATCTTTTTCAATTATATATTCAACTGTTATTTCTGCTAATGTTAATTCTTCTAATTCTTTTGGTCTTTGCATGTATTTTTCTATTAGTCCTGGTATTGCTATTTTTGTATCTTCTTCATGCATTTTGGCTAACTCTTGTTTTGTTTTTAAACATCTTGTACATTGTTCTTGTGGTTTGGTATCAATAAATTGAATTGTTCTAGATATATGATGAAATAGGATTGATAATATTAAAAAAATGCTTGTTGAATTTGCATTTCTCTATCACATATGAAGTTATTTCCTAATAATCGAACTCTATTGAAAGCATTTGTTCCTTCTTCTTGGCATTTTTTAAATACAGTTGCTAAAGTTTTTGTTATCTCTGTTTCTATACATGCAATATATGATAAACAATAGGATGTTGCTGCATATGGATCAAGTATCATATTAGTGATAATTTTTCATTAAATGTGTCTGTATTTATATCTTTTGGATGTCATTTATAAATTTTTTTGGGTTTGTTAATGTTGATTTTATTGCATTCTTATATTGTTCATATGTTAATCCTGTTTTTACTAAATATTCTTCAAAATTTGAATTTTCTATTTCTTTTTTTTTCTCTTCTAGAATAGTTTTTATTTTGTTATACATTATTGTGTAGGCTTCTTTTTCATGTTTTATAATTTTTTTAATTGGTTCTAGGATTTCAGTTTCTGGCATTGGTGGAATTAGATAATTAAATCTACATTTTATATTTTTACATTTTTTACAAGTTTTTCTATGTTTGTAAATTTATACATCTTTAATACTTTCTTGTAATTTCTTTGAATCAGTACATATTTTTATTAGAATATTCTTTTATTTAATCTAATGTTTGTGGTGGATTGTTGAGCCATATTAATACATGCTTATGTGGCATTCCTTGTTGTCGCAAATACATAATTATAATTTTTTTTCTAATATTAGATAATCAGACATTAATAGTTTTCTAAATGCAGTTGTTTTATGTGTGTAATATCATAATACTGTTATTGGATCAGCTCTTAGCATTTTATATATTTTTTCTTTTTCATTTATATTTTCTTTATTTTGCAATATATGTGAATTCAAAAGCTCCAAAGCATTTATTAATGGTTTTCAATGTCTTTCTGAACAACTTAATGTTAAAAATAATTTTGGTGGTCCTAATTGTCTTATCATAGCAAATGCATCTGTTTTTAATCCTTCTAGATTATCTGGTGATGTTCTTAAATTCTTTAAATCTCTAAAACCAATATTTGATTTTAAAATTTTATCCATATTGCCATTTTGAAGCACATCCTTTGATGTTATTTTCCTTCCTTCATATGTAAATTTTCTCAATCTAAATCCAGCATTTTGATTCACAAATTTAATTTCTGTTTTTACAGTTGGTGTAAATATATGTTCTATAAGGCCATTAGATATAACAAACAAATTTACTTATCAAGAAATAATACAATGGAAATTAATGAATGAGGATAGAAGATTTGCAAGACATGGCTTCCCTACAAATATTTTTGGGTATCCCATTTCTTCAACATCTTGATCTATAAATAATCCCAATGGATGTTATAAGAAGCTATTGTAGAAACTTTAACAGTCCACAATAAAGTTTGGATATCTATAAGCAGAAATACACCTGTTGATAATTGGGTTAATAAATGTTAGACCAATCCCAATTTAGATTGATAGGCAATAAAATTTTGTGGAGTAAAAATCTCTTAAGGTGGACCATACCTAAGCAAAACAGATACACTATGAAAAATAACATTTGTTACTTGAGAAATTTCTAGGACTTTCATATAAGAAATATCTTAGACATTTGGCCTTTAGAGGAAAGCCATCCCCATTTCAAAATTGATTGGGAAGCTTCCTTCTAAGCCTTCAACCAAGTAACCAATCTTGGAGACTCATGTTCAGGCAAAGTTTGTTGGCAATCCGGCTTAGGCACAACATTACTAGACCGTGAGAGGAGGATCTACGTTAGCTTTTCGTTGAAGGGCCGAAGCAAGTAGTTAAGAGTGGCACGCTGGTTCAAGGGATTCTCAGGTTGTGGAGTGAGTTTCCAGTCAGTAGGGAAATGCCGAGGCGAATAGAGGACTGGCTAAACCAGCCCCTATTCTTCAATGACCTCTTCAAATTGGACGACAGGATGCTAGGCAGGGAAGACCAGTACACAATCTGAAGAAAGCTGCATGGCAAAGGCTTCCAAACTCTTAAGCAACTGTGTAAGCAACTAAATTTTCCATTCTACTTTAGTCATTTAACCACACCTCCGACCACTTGGAGGAGTCTCACTCACAACCTCCATAAGTCCCATTCTGGACTGGGGCTGGCTAGCCCTGAGAACGACATCCATGCCACTCAACCTTTGCACTTGGTCCAAGTGCTCCACGTGTCCGATCCCATGACCAACACTCAAAGGTCTCACCGACATAACAGTCTGTTACGCTAAGGCCATGCCCAATCAACTTTGCCTCACTGGAGATCCAATACCACTTGCATCACAGTCTTGTCTCTCCACGACTGGGCCAACTATCCATGAGTGGTCATCCCAGATCCACTCCTTAGCATTCTTAGGATGCCCACCGACAAGGGGAACAGCCTTCCCTAATATCCCTCTTTCAATCCCCACCAAGTCCTGTCCTACCCATGGCCGTATTCACCAACACTGCCACTGGGTCAAGGCCCATAGGCCCGACCACTAAGTTATAATGTCCTCTGGGACTTCCTTACCATGTGACTATATCCTTAGTCACTACACCAGAGGTCTGCTCCTCTTCTTTTCCACAGTCTGGGACTTTGGGACAACATTTCGGAACATCGTAGCCCTACGTGGGCCTCATGGGTACTCTCCCCGCTTTCTGCCTTTGGGTGCTCTAGCCATGGGCTTAGAGCAAAGTTCTATTGAGCCACGCCATGTATCCAAGTAGGTAGTGCCACCCACACTTGGATTGGGAGCATCGACCATTCGATCTCCCGGGGGAACTAAAGCCGGCTCTTGAACACTTCACCAAGTTACCCCGCTTGTCTGTCCGTATTCACTCTAGTCTTGGACTTCCCAGTGGTCATCCCATCACCCAACAGTTGGGTATGGCCTTCTAGGGCCAAACTGACATTTTCTGGCCAAATTGGCTCCACTGGGCTCCAACCCCCACACTCTCCCTACTATACTTTTGGAACCCCCTGCAGCCCCCCCCCCCCCCCCCCCCCCGGGGGACCCTCCACCCCCCCCCCCCCCCCCCCCCCCGGGGGACAATCACTTTAGCCTTTCACCCAACTGCCTGTATTAGTATTCGGATTTGGACTCGGACTCGGTCTCGGTCTCGAATTCGGACTCGGACTCGGTCTCAATCTCGGTCTTGGTCTCGGTCTCAGTCCCGGTCTGGGTTCCATCTCGGACTCCATCTTGGGTCGATCTCGGACTCCATCTCGGACTCCATTTCGGGTCTATCTCGGACTCCATCTTGGAATCCATCTTGGGTCCATCTCGGACTCCATCTCGGGTCCATCTCAGACTCCAACTTGCGTCCATCTCGGACTCCATCTCTCGTCCATCTCGGACTCCATCTCGGACTCTATCTCGGGTCCATCTCGGACTCCACCTTGGACTCCATCTCGGGTCCATCTCGGGTCCATCTTGGACTCCACCTCGGGTCCATCTCAAACTCCATCTCGGGTCCATCTCGGACTCCACCTCGGACTCCATCTCGGGTCCATCTCAACTCCATCTCGAACTCCATCTCAGGTCCCTTTTCTAGAGACTCACTTATTGCTCACTTCGTGTTTGTTCCTTGAGCCCTTCATTGGGAGTTCCACTCCTGCTCTCGACCTTTCAAGTTGGAGCTTTTAGTCCAAACGTGTTACGCTCGTTTGGCTTTCGTTTCGGCCACTACCACGTGGTACCCTTTCGGCTCCACTTTGGGGCCTAGGGGTTTTGTGTCTCACAAACTGGTGGGAGTTCTAGACAAGGATAGGAGGAAGACTACAAGGTGTATGTAGGTCTTTAACCTAGGATGGTGGAGGAAAGTCCACCTTGATCTTTTTTTACATTATCAAAGCGGTGAGTGAGGCGAAGAAGGGGTAGCTTTGGCCTAGGTGTTGTCTCAAACTAGGAGACTTTGTGGCTTTGCAACAGGATGTGGAGCCAAATAGGGAACGAGTCAGCTTGGGGGCTTGGACACAGGCATTTATGACCCCAACACCAGCTTGGGAGGATGGCGATGTGGAAGTTTGGTTTGTTGTGTCTCCTAAACAGAATGTTGGGCGTCCTTTTTGGGTTACGAGAGGCAATATACTGCTGCCAAAAGGAGACGAACAGGTCATATTGATGGTGACAGATGACAAAGTCAAGGGTAGGATTTGAGTAGTACGATAAGCTTTGAAGCAGTTGGTGGTGGTTCAATCGATGGCCCCACTAGAGGGGGATGGCATTCTCAAATGGTGGTGATAGCAACTCATCGAGGATCTGGATTGGGACTCAATAGCATGGAAATGAGGAGCAAGGAGCTTCTTCTCGTTTGAAGTCAAGGAAGCATAGGATGGTCTCTTGACTAGTAGGGAAGAGGCCTGAGGGGAGATCCCCAAGCTCTGGAAGAAATGGATCGAGCAAGGAGTTGAAGCAAATCAAGTTACAACACGCTTACATTCTAGAAATTACCGGTATAGGAGAAAGTCAAGGCCACCTCTTGGTTGGTGGCAAATAATGGGCTGCTAGTAGGATAGCGGTTCTAGGAGGAAGCATGCCGATGATGCAAAGAGTATAACGAGCTAAAGACAATGCGATATGCACTGTGGGAATGTGATGTGGTGAGAGAGGTATAGCGACAGATCTTCAAGGCGATGCAGGAATTATGAGACATTCTGGAGTTTGAGGCTTAGAGTGGGGATATCCTCCACTGGTTCAAGGGAGCTAGAGGTCCAACTATTAGTCCAGCTTGGAGGCGTATTCGCTGTCACGGGTGACATAGATGGAACATGCAAGTCCAGTGGGATGCGACAGGGGATGAAGTCGGGATGTCAATCCGAGAGGAGATGGGCCATGACCACTGGTCCATCTAGAGAGCGACAAGAGTACAAGCACTTTGGGAGGCACGGAACTATTGTCACTTTGATGGGCAATAAGCGAGGATAGGTTGGAGGTGTGGTTAAGTGACTAAAGTAAAATGGAAAATTTAGTCGCTTTTGGTGGTGGTGGCATCGTGGTGGAGACTCACTCTTGCAGTGGTGTGTCTTTATTATGCCATCCTGAAAGAGTGGGTGAAACCAAGGCAGCTAGAGGAGTGGCAGTCCAGGTGGCTCCCATTGCAGTGGCGCCGCCTAGACTCCGTTCTACATTCTGCTCAAGTGGGAAACTTGGACATCAACATAATTCAAAGGAGATGACCACATCCACTTCTACTTCAGCATTAGGTTGAGCTGCAACACAAGAGGATCACATAGAGTAGCTCATTGAAAGGGTGGCACGCCTAGTTTTTGTACTAGTCCCATTAGGACATGAAGAATGTACATATACGTTTATTGAAACATAGACTAACAATTGATTTTATATATAAAGCTTTAGAGGCCATAGTCTTTATGCATAAAATTGTCACTGTCTAGACCAAATAAGGTAATAGATATATAACATTTCCCTCATAATCTGATGAGTGGAAGGTAGACTAGAAAGAAGTATTCACAAGATCTAGAATGAGATTACAGAGCACTTGCTCATGATATTCACAATCTTAACCTCCCTTCAGAATAAACTAAATCATTGCTTAATCAAGCTAAAGAAAAACTTGAAAGAGAGCGAGTTGAAAGCATATTAGGTACACCTCAATAAAAAGGAAATCAAAAATCCCAATACAACTTTGATGGTCATTCAGAATACGTGAATCCATACGCTACTCCTCCTTGGCAGTATCGACATATAGAAAATGCCTCTGCTTCAGTTGAGAATAGTGGAACACAAAACAATTGAAGTGATTCCTCATAATAGGAAGAAGAGCTAAATTTACAGCCCTTACCCTCTGATGGTGATCTAGGTTCCCTTACAAACTAAACACCTATTTTGCTTATACTAGTTGCAAAATAGAGCATTTCCTGTTAAATAGCAATGAACATGATAGCAATTGTAGAAATAACAATAGGCCTTATCATCACATATCTATCCTTTTCTAGAATTAAAGAAGAGGACCCACAATTATATATTGAGTAATACATAAAAGCAATTAAGCTCAATCAAATAGATAGGCAAAAAAAAACTTTTTCTTTATATGCTCAAAAACAAAGCCAATAATTAGTACTATAACAATGATGTCAAAAAGCTTGGTGCATTTGATGAGCAAACAAAGTTTTTCCTTAAGGCTTTCTCTATGAAAACAAACACAAGAAAAAACTCTGATGAGTTGCAAAAGCTTCATCAAGGAAAATCTGAGACAATTAAAGATTATACAACTCGATTCAACAACCATTATAAGCATTATAAAAACTTAGTATCAGACAAATGTGTCTACGCCTATACATATAGGGCCTAAAGAAAATTTATCATGAACATGCGATAAAGAGACCTCATACAAATTTTGATGACTTAAAAAAAACCATAATTGCCTATCAATATCTTATAAAACAATATGATATAGTAGATATAGTGAAGTCAGACAAAAAGATGACTTTTCCTTGTTCTATAGATAGGGAAACCAATTGTCTAAGAAGCCTTAAATTGCAAATCAATCTTAAATAAGGGATTTGGTATATTAGATGCAAGAAAATGTTAAGTCCCAGAGTTCGTACTCTGACCAAAAAGGTCATAATTCTTTATGAGAATTTTCTTTTGGTTGATCTCCAAACTTTAGCAAAATCGCTTCCACAACACCTACAAAATAAACTTGTCAAAGAATGAACAAGGCTTGCTAATAGTTGGTTGGGTCTCGTTACTGTAGAACCACAAAAATAATCACTAAAGCCATCGTGTGAAAGGAGGCACACAAATAGCAAGAGAAGGCACCACAAGATAGCCATGCTCACCTAGAAGACATGCCATAACTTTAAACTATATACCCTAAACCCGAACTATAAAAAGTAAATCTCTGTATAGACTTAAACTATATACCCTAAACCTGAACTCTAAAAGGTAAACCTTGTGTAAATTAGTCTCACACTGGAGGCAATGTAGCAACGGATTAGCTCTAGGTTGTAGATTGAGTTTTCCTTGCCACATAGAAGAGTTGTTTGATTATAGATACAGTGTTTATATTAAAGTATGTAGCATACCTACATTTCCTACCATACAAGCTAGCACTCCATCTGTGGAAAGTGCATGCCACTATAAGCACATTTTATTTGCTTTTGCGTCATTTTCCTTTTTAGTTGGTGCATCCATCCACTTTGAATAAAGTTGCTTAAATTTGTTATGGAAGTTAGACTTAATGCAGTGGCAATATTCATTGATACTTGTTGCCCAATAAAATTCATAGCTCTTTTCTCTACCTTGTTATGGGTAACTTTTATCACCTCCAAATGCTTATTGCATAGCAAACCAATTAACACCAACAGCATCTACCATGAAACCACAAATGTTGGGTTTCTTCTCTATTTGCTATTCAACAACCTCAAACATATAAGTTGCCTAAGTTGAACATATAGCACTACTACTTACCCATTAGATATGGTTCACGCATGAACTAACCTCTCTTACCCCAATCTTTCATCCCACAAAAGAAAGCAAGCCATAAGCCACAAGCTGTGAGCTATGAGTTGTTAGTGACCTAAGTGATTTCTGTGTTAATCTTGTTTTTTTTGGCGCTATTGAGAGTTAAGGATGATTTCTACTTCATCATCACTCATTTTATCTTAGCTTTCAAATTCAATTCTTCTTTGTTAGGCTTTAGTCATGATACAAACACTAGGTAGCTCTTCTGCATCTCACCATTCTACCTCAATGTGACTAGCTGTAAGTTGTATATCCTTAAGGGGCTTATCATTCTTGCTTGATGATTCAGCTTAATTGTATGGCCTAGGAGTTTTAGCTTAATCATACTCTTTTGGCCTTTTATAATCTTTAAGCATATTATAGCCTTTAAACTGATTGTATTCTCTAGGTTGATTATAATCTTTAAGCCTATTTTCCTCATGGCTAGGTGGATAATCTCAAAAATTACTTATAGAAAAATAACCCCAATGGTCACCTTGCCTTTTAGCATGTGGGTATCATGTTTGGCATTTCGATTATCATTGTAATCATTCCTTCTACGATAACTTCTATCGTCAAGTAGATAGTTTTACTTACATGTTATTTTATCAACTTAGACTACCTATTGGCTTCTTAATTGTTTAAACAAGGTTTTATATTCTTTAGTTATATGCCCCTCTTTTTTACAAATTTGGCACTTGATCAATTGCAATTTGCATTCTTCCTTGTTATGGCTTTTATTTTTGCATCTGATACACCAAATCCCTTATTTGAGATCGGTTTGCAATTTGAGGCTTTTTAGACAATCTATAGGACTGATTGTAAGGTTTAGGGTTTAAGGTTTAGGGTTCCCTGTCTACACCAATTATCTAAAAAGCCTCAAATTGCAAACCAATCTCAAATAAGGGATTTGGTGTATTAGATGCAAAAATGAAAACCATAATAAGGAAGAATGTAAATTGCAATTGATCAAGTGCCAAATTTGTGAAAAAAAGGGCATATAACTAAAGAATATTAAACCTTGTTTAAACAACCAGGAAGCCAATAGGTAGCCTGAGTTGATAAAATAAACGATAGAAGTTATTGTAGAAGGAATGATTACAATGATAATCGAAGTGTCAAACATGAATACCCACGTGGTAAAAGGCAAGATGACCATTGGGATTATTTTTCTATAAGTAATTTTTGAGATTATCCACTTAGCCATGAGGAAAATAGGCTTAAAGACTATAATCAACCTAGAGAATACGATTAGTTTAAAGGCTACAATATGCTTAAAGATTATAAAAGGCCAAAAGAGTATGATTAAGCTAAAACTCCTAGGCCATACAATTAAGCTGAATCATCAAACAAGAATGATAAGCCCCCTAAGGATATACAATTTACAACTAGTCACATTGAGGTAGAATGGTGAGATGCAGAAGAGCTACCTAGTGTTTGTATCATGACTAAAGCCTAACAAAGAAGAATTGAATTTGAAAGCCAAGATAAAATGAGTGATGATGAAGTAGAAATCATCTCTAACTCTCAATGGCGCAAAAAAAAAACAACAAGATTAACAGAGAAATCACTTAGGTCACTAACAACTCATAGCTCACAGCTTGTAGCTTGTGGCTTGCTTTCTTTTGTGGGATGAAAGATTGGGGTACGAGAGGTCAGTTCATGTGTGAACCATGTCTAATGGGTAAGTAGTAGTGCTATATGTTCAACTTAGGCAACTTATATGTTCGAGGTTGTTAAATAGCAAATATAGAAGAAACCCAACATTTGTGGTTTCATGGTAGATGCTATTAGTGTTAATTGGTTTGCTATGTAGCAAGCATTTGGAGGTGATAAAAGTTACCCATAACAAGGTAGAGAAAAGAGCTATGAATTTTATTGGGCAACAAGTATCAATGAATATTGCCACTGCATTAAGTCTAACTTCCATAACAAATTTAAGCAACTTTATTCAAAGTGGATGGATGCACTAACTAAAAAGGAAAATGACGCAAAAGCAAATAAAATGTGCTTATAGTGGCATGCACTTTCCACAGATGGAGTGCTAGCTTGTATGGTGGGAAATGTAGGTGTGCTACATACTTTAATATAAACACTCTATCTATAATCAAACAACTCTTCTATGTGGCAAGGAAAACTCAATCTACAACCTAAAGCTAATCCTCCAGTGTAGGTTTACCTTTTAGAGTTCAGGTTTAGGGTATATAGTTTAAGTCTATACAAAGGTTTATCTTTTATAGTTCGGGTTTAAGGTATATAGTTTAAAGTTATGTCTTGTGGTGCCTTCTCTTGCTATTTGTGTGCCTCCTTTCACACAATGGCTTTAGTGATTATTTTTGTGGTTCTGCAGTAACGGACCCAGCCAACTATTAGCAAGCTTTGTTCATTCTTTGGTGTTGTGGAAGCAATTCTGCTGAAGTTTGGAGAGCAACCGAAAGAAGATTCTCATAAAGAACTATGACCTTTTTGGTCAGAGTACAAACTCTGGACTTAACATTTTCTTTTGTCAAACTTTTGTTATGATAGCTGCTCTCGCGTTTAAATCAATTTCCTTTAGATTTTAGTGTTTCTTCTTGGTGGTGGTCTTGTCCCCACCCAAGAAGCGTGGGAGATGGAGCAGCGAGTTCACTCTCGTCACACCATCCAGTGCTGACCACTCGTTCTCGTCGGTGGCCAAGCACTCCTTGAGGCTCCGGCTCTTGCTCGCCTCGCTCCGCCCGCTCCGACAATGATGGAGCTTGATCATCCCCGATGGCGGCTGCTGCTGCTTTAGATCGTCTTCTGTAATCTCTGCCACCACAATCTCCTCCTCCTGCTGCTTCATTGCCGGAGCCGCAGGTACTTTCGTTTCCTCCCTGGATACTCCGCTCACCTTTTTCTTCACCACTGCTTCTTGGGTGGCGGTGGCGTCTTTGCCTTTGTTGAGGTAGAGGCACACCACTGCGCAGTCATCCATCTTCGATGTTGGGTACTTGAGCCTCCAAGCTCTAACGGCGGATTCGACCAGCGATCGAGCCGATGTCGTCTTTGTTGGAGCTGTGGCCACAATCTTGACGACTTCTTCGTTGCTCAGCACGTCCCACACCTGAAAGTGAAAAAGAGAAACTAAGAACTTCAAACTTTAAAAAATGGTGACTTGTCTACTCACCCCGTCCGTGGCAAGAACAACAAATTGATCTCTTTCTGTGATACGGTAGTATGACACCTCTGGGACTGCAATCACTCCAAAGTCCTTGAGACAAAAATCACCAAACGCCCTCGCCATGGCCAGCCCCGGTGAATTGTCGTGCGGTAGCCACACACGGGCAACTTCGGGTTCGTCGTGTAAGGCAAAAACTCGACCTTTGCACTGCCTTATTCTCTCTGCTTCTTCTGCTGACGAACACCAAGGTCATTTCCAAGTCGTACTAGAGATATTCATACCGGGCAAATTGGGTTTGAGATCGACAGTTAGCTGAACTGCTCGTATAGAGTTGTCATCCGCTCGAGATCCCATTACCGCTCTCGAGTCCCCAACGTTACCAAGAACCAGTTCGTCTCCCTGCGCACAGGAACAAAGAGCCATTGGCAACACAGAAAAGCTTGAACAAGACCTGCTTGATGAGCGTCACAGCCGTGGTTCCACTGCAGAAACAGTCGATGATGGGATGAACGCGAAGATCTTTGTCCATCACCTTGTACGACTTGAGATGCGTTTCCTTCCACACCTTGAACATTTCAGGCTCCTGTGCCTCCTCGCCGGAGTCACTCCCCGGTAGCACCTGTTCTTCGGCTTTCTCGGACTCGCCACCATCGGACAAGTTCTTCGACTCCGTAGCCTCCTGCCAGTAGGCCAGCAGCTTTGATGGAAGCGAGTCTCTCACCCTCCGGGCGACAAGATGGCCGTAAGGGCCGTGGCCATCGAAAACGCCACAGAAAGTTGTATCTTTTCGGGAACAAAAGCTCTAAACCAAAAGAGTCTTTAGCAAACGAAAGCGACACAGGACCCAAAAGAAATTCTTCTCACCTCCCACACGATCATGGCGTCCTGATTGACACCTTTTCGCCCTTGCTGCGTGAAGAGACAGGCAGCGCTGTTGGAAGCTCCATTGGAACAGATCCTCCCGGTGACCAGCGCAAGCCTTTGATCGTGCCGCGCCTCCGCTGCCAAGGCCTCCCGCGCCTCCCTTTTCCTGTCCTTCCTACCAGAGTGGCTTCTCTCTTGCTCCTCGCACGAAAGGCAGGACCCCATGAGGGCCCTGATGATTGTCGCCGCACACTCCACCTTGGATGCTCCACTAGTGCCCTGCGTTGCTCCAGCCGCTACGGATCGAGATCTTCGCAAGACTCATCGCTGCTGGGTTGAATTCTGGCACGCTGCCGCCGCGATTGACACTGCGTTCCTGCCGTCATCGGGCGGGATCTTCCAATTCACCCATGCAAAAGCCCCAATTCCCGGCCACAGCGCCTCGTCCCCGATTGCTGTGGCCTCGTAAATTCCCGGTACAGTACGATGTGGTATGGAGAGCTGTAGAGGGCGTGCTTTCGCTAGAAATTCCGTGAATCTTGGGCGCCAGACAAGAATCCACCCATTTCCTGGCTATCCCTACCTGGATCCAAAACCCTGCTGGGATGAGATTGATCGCAGCGCCTTGCTTGCGCGGCGCGAGCTGGAAGTCACAAGTAGCTTGTGAGGATTAGTGCGTCGTCTTGGCGGCGCCCCTCTCGTCGCGCTCCCAAAGACGCTCACTCCACGCGGGCGCCAAAAAGAATCTTCCGACTCGGAATGCCCAGCCAGCCGCCGGCAAAAATTCCGAAACGGAAGATCATCTGCCACGTGGCGCAAATTCGGTCATCTGCGACGGATGTGGTAACGGCCGGTCCGGATGCGCACACGTGGCCGCGGATATTCCCGCCTTGCACGGATTAAGGGATAAGGTTTAGTCAATCATGGAGCTTTCAAGAGAGCGAGAGGACGCTACTAAACAACTGCTCGCATTTAAAGCTCTGGGCGTTCCATTCCATTCTTCAGTGTCCTATTTCCTTTTCTCTTCCCATTCACCACACGTGAACATGGTAAGTTTGATCCAATCAAATTGGCAGTAGAAAAGAGTCACGGTGTATAAGTAGCATACCTGAAAGAAAGGAGCCACCGAAATAAAAAATGCCCATGGTGGTGATGATACGTTTTAGAGGAATTCTGTGCTTTCTTTCCTTTTTGTTGTTCTTGAGTGAGTAGGTCATCCATCTAGAAGGAACAGACAAACAAGCTTGATTGTCTCAGAATCGAAACGAGAAAAGAGAAAGTTTCACGTACGTTTTGGGTTTTGGCGTGTCACGGAGTAGGAGCTGAAGTTTCCATGGCAGTGGCGTCCCTTTTGGAGGATGATCTGTTGAGCAAGTACTGTATCTTACACATTGTCACCATCTGTGCCGGATCGTTTTGAGTCCGTGACATCTCCTGGAGCTTGATCTTCTCGAAGAGATACCGCCGCTCCGCCTCGGCTTCGTTGAGCCGGAGCTTGAGATACCTGCTCGCGTACTCCTCCTCCACTTTCTCCGACTTGGCCAGAGCAATCCGCTGGAGATCATCCGCGTCGCGCCTTGCCTCGTCTGCTCGCTGCTGGAACATCTCCGCCTCCGCCTGCTTCAGCCGGATGATCGTCTCCAGCTCTTCAATCTGCTGCCTCTTGCGCTGCCTCTCGATCTGGAGCTCTGTAAGTTCCCTCCTCTTGTCCTCCACCTCCCTGTCGCACGACTCGAGAGACAGCCGAGCTCGCTTCACGTCCACGACCTTCTCAGCAGCCACGCTCTCCATCTTTGAAACGGCCTCTTTCACCACTTCCGCAATACGTGAGCAAGCCTCCTGCGGCTCCACGACTTTTTTATCCTCGCTCGAATCATCCGCTTCCTCCACCTCCGTTTCTAGGGGCAGAATGAAAAAAATTGAGCAAAATAGAACAAAACCGTACCTTGGAAAAGCCGGTGTATTTCCTTGAGAACGACGCTCACATCGGTCCCACTTCGAAGCCTCTCGAGCGACTCGTGAGCCTTCTCATGGAGTTTTTTACCATTCTGGTCCTCGCTGCCATGGAAAATCCGCCGCAAGCTGTCCAGCTCCCGCACGAGCTCGTTGATATCCCAGTCGGAGGAACACGCTCGAAAAACATCCCTGGCCCAGCCCAAGAGCTCCGACGTGCCACCGCAAGCCCGGCACCTGAAAATCATCTCGGGAGCAGCAGCAGCTCCGCCACCTTTCTTCTTCTTGGAGCTGGTTCCCGTTGTGATCTGCCGAGCTCGCATCGCACAGTCGGTGTGAGTCCAGTGCGAGCAAGAGTCGCATCCCACCCAGCGGCAGGTGTTGACGTCGAAATCAAACTTCCCGCAGAGGAGGCACATACACGAGCTGCAAAAGCCCGTCTTGGCGCTGCAAACTTCGCAGCTACAGTCGTCCACGGGGATCTGAACGTGACATGCCATGTTGCGGCACCTGGTGTGGAAGAAAACTTCGACGAGAGCCGACTGGGTGACGCATATATCCGGGTGGAGGAACGCCTGGATCCCAGTCTTGATCGCCACCAGCAGCTCTAGCTGTGTCCGGTGGGATCGCATGAGTGAAGCGGGAGACAAATCTCCTCGCGCCTGGACGAGCTTCTGGAGGAGCACGAATTCCTCCCTTTGCCTCGGCCCACCCATGCCGGTCAGAACCTCGCGGAGCTCCGCCTTGAGCTCTTCCAGGTACTCGTCGGGCTGTGCGTGGAACCGGCTGGCCAGGGCCTCGATGGGAGCTTGCGCTATGTCGCGGAGGTGGATCCTGTCCATGTTTACCACCTGGTGGACGACCGTGGAGTGATCGTGATCGTGTTCGTGTTGATCTTCCTCCTTCAGGAGCTTGTCCCTCTCTCTCTCGCCATCGCTCTTGGCCACCGTCGCCGCCTCCGCCGCCACCAGCACCGGCAATCTTCTTGCCTCTTCCCCTGTTCTTTCCGTCGGCCAGGTCTCGCGAGAGCTGGCGCTCTCCGACGGCGATTCCCGGCGGCGATCTGGCGATGGGCACGCATCCGACGATGCGAGGGAGAGAGACGTACCGCGAGATTGTGGCGGAGGAGGGGGAGGCGGCGCCGCTGCGCCTGGCGGCTTGCGATCCAGGGACAGACCCTGGCCCTCGCTGTAAGACCAGCTGCGCTTCATGACGATCTTGGACTAGGTGTGGACGAAATCCGCGAAATCCAGCCCCAGCGCCTAGGAATCCGACCTCATTGCAAGCAAAATGTGGCAAGATAGTGCCGGGAATGCCCCTGATAGCCTCGATCCACGAACCCTAGAAGAACGCTGGGGAGCCCTCTCCCATCGGTTAGTTTACTAGAGCCAAGCTTCGAGAACGCCACCGGGTTTCTCTCCATATCTACCAGAATCTTCCCGCATATTCCGTTCAACATCTGACCTGGTCAGCGTGCCGGGAGATTGTGACCGGCTGGTGGCACGAAAGTGGCGGTGACCAGCGCACGCGCCACCCAGTGTAGCCGGTGGCTAGTGCGGTGGTCAGCCGGTCAGCCGGTCGGGCGACCTGGTTGGTGGACGCGAGACATATGCTCCAATCCGATTTAGTCTCCGCAGTACAAGTCAAAGTCAAACTGTGTTTCCTTTTCGCATTTACTAATGCCAGACAATAGCGTGCCAATACCGTTTGATAATGGACGGCTCGGATCACATGCTTTGCGTGACGCAGATAAGTATCTCTTACCTTTAAGCTAAACAAAAGTGGTATCTCTAATAAGAATGGAATATCCACCTTCGATCCGGCGCGTATCACAAGATTGACCATTCATAGTCAAAGCAGCGTGAATTTAGTACTCAAATACTCGCCTCCTCCATTGAAGAGCTCGTAAGTTCTTCACAGACGATCATGGCGTCCTCCTCGATTTTCCGTATTGCAGCGTTCCTCCTTCTGATCGTCCTCTCCAGTTCTTGTGCTCGAGCGCAAGATGGATCATGCTCGGAGTCCAGGCCATGCCCCTCCGGGATGTGCTGCAGCCGGTTTGGATTCTGTGGCACCACCGATGCCTACTGCGGTGCCGATTGCCAATTCCAGTGCCCAGGATCATCAAATCCTCCTTCGGTTCCAAGCCCAGCAGCACCCAGCCAAAACACGGGCGTGATCGCCACTTACTGGGGACAGGATGGCGGAGAAGGAAGCTTGCTCGATGCTTGCAACTCGGGGAACTACCGGATCATCATGGTCTCGTTCCTCTCCCAGTTTGGAAACGGCCAGACTCCGGTGCTCAATCTCGCCGGACATTGCGATCCAGCGGGTGGGACTTGCACCGGATTAAGCTCCGAGATCAGCCAGTGCCAGCAGCTGGGGATCCGAGTGCTGCTCTCCATTGGTGGCAGCACTGGAAGCTACGGCCTCTCATCGAGCAGCGATGCCCAGTCCGTGGCGAGCTACATCTGGAATACCTTCCTCGGCGGGAGCTCCAGCTCTCGGCCCCTCGGCAGTGCCGTACTCGACGGCGTCGACTTTGACATTGAGAGAGGTGCCGTTCCACAGCTCTACGTTGATCTGGCGAGAGCTCTCCGAGGATTCGATGGATCTATGATCCTGGCTGCAGCTCCACAGTGTCCAATCCCAGACGCCAACCTCGGATCCACAATCCAAGTCTCGGGCCTCTTCAACTACATCTTCGTCCAGTTCTACAACAATCCTTCGTGCCAGTTTGATGGCAGTAGTGCATCAAACATCCTCTCTTCTTGGAACTCGTGGGTGTCCGACTCGGTCACGCCATCCTCGGCCAGGGTTTTCATGGGATTGCCGGCATCGTCCTCGGCTGCTCAATCTGGAGGATTCATGCCAAGCTCTACTTTGATCTCCCAAGTTCTTCCTACAATCAGATCTTCTCCGAAATATGGCGGCGTCATGCTCTATGCTGTGAGTTTTGACCGCCAGACCTCCTACAGTAGCTCCATTCGCTCCAGCGTCTAGAGCGCTTAAATGTTCGTGGCGCTAATCTTGATTTTAAATTCAGTGAATATACTATACTTATTTTGTCCTTGACCGTTTGAAATTGGACGGTCCCGATCAAGTTTGGTCCTTTTAGGTCTAGGGTATTGGCTATGGAGGAGTTTCTGGATGTTCTGACGCCAGAAGGCGCGCACGCTGGATTCTCCAAGCCCAGGTATCGCGTAGCGATTCATGGATTAGAGCTGAGTCTGATGCCCTGAGAATGCCAGGAATTTGGTGCACAGAGATGGCGACTACCATCGAGCAGTGCAGGTGTGCATCTATGCCGAGAGCACGAAGCAAATCCTCTTGCAAAAGCGAGCGGATTGCAAGGACTCATGGCCCGGGCTGTGGGATATTTCGTCCGCTGGGCATATCTCCGCCGGGGACACCTCGCTACACACTGTCAGGTTTTCTCTTTAGTTTGTCTCGATGATTTAGTAGAAACGAACGCTTTACTTCTGTAGGAAAGAGCTGGAAGAAGAGCTTGGGATCATCTTACCGGAGGATGCTTTTGAGCTTCTCTTCGTCTTCCTACAAAGAGTGTAAGCTTTTTTCCTTCTTCTTTATGTAAACTGGATCTCACTGTGTGTGCCTGGGTATAGCGCCCTTAACGACGGGAAGTTTATAAACAATGAGTACAACGATGTCTACCTTGTGACAACCATCGATCCCATGCCTTTGGAGGCTTTCACGCTTCAGGTGGCTTAAGTTTTAGGTGCGTGAGTTTGCGGTATTTTGTCTTACCGGAGTTTTTAAGTCTGGTAGGAGTCAGAAGTTTCCGATGTCAAGTATATGTCCATTGAAGAGTACAAGATGGCTTTGATCAAGAAGGATCCAGCTTATCTTCCATATGACATGGATAAAGAATATCACTTCCTGTTTTCGTCTCTAGAGAAGAGGTACGCATTTGTTTATCACTTCTTTGCTTCCTTACTATCTCGCTACTCAGATACGCATCAGACGCCAAGCATAGAATCTCGACTTTGCAGAGCCAACTGAGTCGCTATTGTCCCGTCAATCTGACTGGAGAGGTGAGAATGGTGCATGAAATGAATTGGCACTGGCTCTTGTCTGTTGCAGATTGGTGGCGTGAGCGACGGGGACATCAAGGCATTGTCTTACACGATACGCGCGGCACAGATTCTGGATAGAATATTTATCGAGCAGGTGCATAATCGTCATCTAACCTTTTAGTTCTTCATGTAATGTGTCAGGAATGTTCGAGCAACCCGGACTTAAGTTCCTGGCTGGAAAAGAATGGCGAGAACTCAGAGCTCGACCACCTGAAGCTTTCTTATTTCCGGATCAATAAAAGCCCATGGTATGATGCGTTACGAATCGCCGACCGGTTACTCACTCCTGTTCGTGTAGGTCTTGTCTTGATGAAAACGAAGCGTTCCTGACAACTGCTGATTCTGCGATTAAATCTACGAAAGCAACGGTCCGAAGTGTTCACGGCTGGAATGGCTTGGAATACAGAGCTGCATTTCCGGTGATTAAGCCTCCTGGAGCAAACTTTTATCCTCTGGACATGGACAAAGCGGTAAGCCATTTGGAGTGTCGTTGCTGGTTCACTGATAGTTTTTGGCAGGAGTTTGAGGCTTGGAAGTCCACACTAAACGAACAGGAAAAAGAAGATGCAATCGCGTTTTTTACTGTTATTCGGAGAAATGCTACTGATGCTAGCCGCGGATTATTTCTCCGGAAATACTCGGAGGAGTACAAGCCATATCTTGTAGATGCGGCCAAGCTTCTCAATACTGCCGGAGATTGTGCTGATACCCCCAGGTAAAGAATGCCAGCCTGCTAACAAATTGTCGCCTAACACGTTCTAGCTACAAAGTCTGCAGCGCCTTCTCAAGGCAAAAGCAGAATCATTTGTTTCTAATGACTATTTTGATTCCGACGTTGCGTGGATTGAGCTGGTATGGCGTTTATGTCATAGACAATCCATAACGGAAATGTTTTCCTTCTGCAGGAGTCCGCAATTGACGTTACTATCGGGCCCTACGAGACGTATGAAGATGCATTATTTGGTTATAAGGTTGGGCTCCAACCAGTTTTTTTGCTACATCAAATTTGAGTTTTTTCTTTCTCCTGTTTTAGGCGACTTTTGAAGCTTTTATCGGAGTTCGCGATCATGTAGCGACAGAGCAAGTTCGTCTTTTCAGTGGACAACTGCAGGTGTGGTCCTTTCCGTCGACCTTTCTTTTCTAAACTTTCTACGCGTGCAAGAACCCAGACTTTGGAAGACAATCTACCTTTGGCTGACAAGTACAAGTCTACGAACGTAAAAGCTTCTCCGATCCGTGTGATTCAATTGATATTTAACTCTGGAGTAAGTAGCGAACAATATCTCTTCACTCCTTGTATTCGTCTCTCGTTTACAGGACGTCAAGGGTCCACAAACTGTGGCATTCAACTTGCCTAATGATGAGAGGATTGTCAAGGAGAGAGGCAGCGCTATGGTGATGCTCAAGAACCTCTCGCAAACAAAGTAAGCACGCACTCTCTGGAGTAACTAGATACATTCAACGTGCTTTTCCTCGTTGCAGATTTGACCATATATTGTTGCCAATTGCAAAAGTCTGCATCGCCGAGTCACAGAAACACTATGTGGATTTCGAGGCTTTCTTTGCGCACACAATTTGCCATGAATGCTGTCATGGAATTGGTCCACATACTATTGTTCTCCCAGATGGAAGGGAGTCGACTGTGAGGCTGGTACGCCATCAGTTCAATTTTTTTTCACTTGCATGACTGACAACACAACATTACAGGAGTTGCAAGAGTGCCATTCTTCATTGGAGGAGGCTAAAGCTGACGTGGTAGGCTTGTGGGCTCTTCATTATCTGCTGGATCAGGTATGGAGTAAACATTCAGCTTTCGATTAAACGCTATCTCCCTTGCAAACGCAGGGACTACTTTCCAGGGACTTGGAAAAATCTATGTATGTCTCTTTTCTGGCTGGTTGCTTTCGTTCCATAAGGTTTGGCTTGGAGGAGGCTCACGGGTAAGCAAGCATTTCCTTTCCATTCTTAGTTCTTACTGACGGTGGGATCTCAACAGCAAAGGACAAGCATTGCAGTTCAACTGGATTTATAACAAAGGAGGATTCGAGCTCAACTCGGATGGCACATTCTCTATTAATTTTGACAAGGTAAGCGCCGGCTCCTCTTCCTTGACTTCTAAGTAATTGCTCGTGGACTCTCCTCAGGTGAGGGACGCAGTGAAGAGCCTCTGTACCGAGATTATGACTGTTCAGGCTCTAGGGGACAAGGCCGCCGCCATTTCTCTTCTGAGCAAATACGCGACCGTGACACCAGCACTGGAGCGCATGCTCTCTCGGGTCAGAGACGCAAAGGTTTGCTTGATTTGCTTCGCGATTCTTGGCACAATTTTCTAGCTCTGTTAACGCAGATACCGGTGGATGTTGTCCCTTCTTTCGACGTGCTAGAGAGGCTTTGAAGCAAAAAGGAACGGTGTTTAAAAGCAAATCTCTTCTTGCTTGGCAATACCAAATACCTTTCTCTTCGAGGTTAACACTTACATGTCCCCTCGCAAATCGGTGGAGGGCACTCATTTGTCAATCACGCTAAGTTTCAAACAACCTTCTCTTGGACTAGAAATCACCTCTGCTCACCTGTGTATTAATTCCTACTAACCGAGACGGTCACTTGGATGTCCGAATCTGATCTTCGAAGGTCCGCCGCCCCAACAAATCTAACCAGCAGCCGCGACAGCCTCGCCCCGGCTAGCCGCCTCAATCGCAGCCTTTCCTATTGTCTCGCAGTTCTCGCCTTCCACCCTTCCATTCCTTTCATGCGGCGTATTCGCATCTGTATTGCCGTTTTCATCGCCCTGTATGTGATTTCCTGCGTCGCTGTTTCCTACGTCCTGACTTTGACTAGCGCGGCTGCCTCCTCCACCCTTTTGGAGTTGCTCCTGCAAGAGCAAGACATTGGATCAATCCAAATAGAACAAGGTCAGCGAACTTACGAGAAGAGCTGCATTCTCAGCCGCTAGTTTGTTCCGCTCCTCCATGGCTTGCTCCAGCTCCTGCCGCAAGCTCATGTTTTCCATGGTTAGACTCTCGACCCTTTGCGCTAGCTCCTCACACTCGGCCTGTGAATCACGCCATTGGTGAGACAAGACTAGATAGAAGAGCGTGAAAGTACCTGCTTTCGCAATCGTGAGCGCCTCGCTGATTCTCTGTTTGATTGCTTCCTTCGTTGCCGCTTAAGCTCGCGTTCATCCTGTTGCAAGTGTAGAATTCAGTGCAATGAACGAGCCTGGAAATATTTACCTGCAGCCACAGCTCGGGAGGAACCCCTTCCCTTCCGTGCGGTAACATTTGACCACTTGGCAAGGGCACCATTGACTGGGAACCACGCTTTCCTTTCCCAGACGACTGGTTCCCGGTGGGTGTTGAGCCCCAGTAATCCATCCCCATGTTAAGACTAGTGCCTACGCTGGCCTTCCCCCCGGCAGGATTTGAAGGAACACCCGGGGACACGAAAGCACTCCCGACTTGTCCAGAGTATCCGGGCTGCCCAGCACTAGGGGCCGATCCTGAAGCATGACTGCTTAATAAGCACCGACGTGTATTTGATATCTTTGAAAAGATCTAAGTACCTTCGGCATTCATCTGTTCCGAGTTCCTCTTGTCGCCCTGAAAGATAAAGCCAAAACAAACGTAAGCCCGCGTAAAGTGTGACAGAGACAAAGTTAAGTTATTACATCTTCGTCACTGCCATCACTGGATCCTTCACTTCCACTTTCGCCACTGTACAGAAACACAGAACAGAATGTTTCGAGTTTGAGCTAGATATCGCAACAAGCAGCAGCGTGTATTACCTTTGTGACACTACACCGTTGGGAGCAGCGGTCTTAGCAGCAGCTTCTGCTCCTCCTTTATTCAGCGTTCCGAGATTACCTAAGCTACTATTCTTCGACTTTTTCATGGGACTTCGCTCCTTGCCGTCGGAAGATTTGCCATCAGTATCTGTTGTAGCTCCCTGAAAGCACACAATCAGATTCCAAAGAACAGATATGCGAAAGAGGCATACTTCAGTGGCGTTTCCCGGTGCTGGCATTCCATACTGGCCATAAGGATGTGGCCCCTGCACAAAGGATTCCTTCCATCAGCGGAAAGTCGATACCAACAACACCATACTCGTACCGGCGGCATGCCGTAGGGCGGATACATGGTTCCATATGGAGGTGGGGTCCCGTAAGGAGGCATCATCGGCTGCAAGAAAAAACCATCATGTGAGCTACACATTCGTGACGCAGAGTAATGAAATTTACCTGAGCTCCCCACATATATGGATGCGGCTGATAGCCAGGAGGGGGCGTTCCACTATTGTAATAAGCCTGTAACAAAGTTCTAGATTCATGAGCAACACAAAACTAAAGGAAAGAAAATTCTCTATTCTCAGAGAAAAAAGCAAAGCAAAGCTCTATCACACACACACACACACACACCTGAAAAGCCGCTGCCCACTCGGGGTAAGTTGCGGGAGGAGATGGCTGATCCTGGTGCAAAATGCCACACAAAGTTAGAACGGAAAGAAAAAAATTCTTCCTTGAGAGGAAGAGCCCCCACCTGCGCTGTGGATGTCTTTGGAGTCTTAGTCGGCGTGGCTGCGTCCCCAGATCCCATGCTTGGAGACCACCTATAGCTGACAATCGCGGACAAAAGCTCGAGTTAGTTTGGTATAGGGCACGTTTGGCGCAGCACCGCGCAAGAGAAATGCGTGCTCGGGAGCTGCGAGGAGGGGATTTACCTGCATCACTGGAGGAACAAGCGCTGGAGATCGTGATCTGTCACAAGAATCTATGCCCGATGGAGCTTTTCCCGAGGAGACAAAGGCGCGCAATGCTGGGAGGCGCCGATAATCCACACCAGCGCCTCAACGCCCGTGCACTGCGCTGCTATTGCGTTGCTCCTTTCCTAAAGCCCTAGAGCCTCGCGCGTCCACGCGAGAATGACACATCCAAACCCTATACAACATGGATGCCACGGTCTCGCAAACACAAGAAGAAAGAGAGTGTTCGTTGGGAAGGCCGCGCGCCCACCGCGCCGTATGCTCATACGGTAATACAGGCGATCGCCCATGTATTGTCTAAACTCCTTATGGCGCAATACGTTTAAAGAGGTACGGAAGGGACGGCGCACAGACGTGGCTGGGCGGACCTGTGACGTGGCAGGTTCTCTCTTTAAGGTGGGCCAGGCAGACAACCAATGGAACGCCGGCGCGTAGCAGAAGAAAGAACACGTATACTTCCACAGCTGGAAGACACGCGGCGTGTGAGCAATGGGCCAGCCAGGAGTATTGTGAGATGGCATCGGACGGCTGGCGATGCCAGTTAGGCTCCGAGGAGATGTGGCCCTTCAAGCTAGTGACCTGGCAGCCCACGTTCAAATACGTGGAGGGCTGGCGTACGCGTACACGTCGGCGCTTACGATCATGAAAGAGACAGGCGGGGATGCCGGCCACGTGGCGTCCCGCGAGCCAATGCCGGCCGGATGACGCGGCAGTGGGCACGCGGGGCAAAAACGACGTGGCCTGCGGCGGTGGCGTTATCACGGCCGCTGGATAGTGCCATTTTCGACGGTCGGATGCGCGGCACGCTGGCGGCTCGATCATCAATGTCTCAGCCAGCCGTGCATTTGACGCATCCATTACGGAAACCAGAATGATATCACGTGGCAGGTACAAAAAAAAAGATTTTTTTCCACCAACTTTGACTTGTATGAATTCAAACGCTTATCTTTTTATCGCGTAGAAATAGTATGTTACGTAAACAAAAACCATATATACCATACTATATAAAACTTGCTACTGCCATCCAAGAACGTAGTCCAGGAGCGCGACCACCAATATGGAGAGGGGATAGAGAGCCAGAGGAATAAACGATGTCCAAAGTGGGAACGTTGTCCGGGTGCCTCCGAATATACCCATGATCAAAGCCACCAAAGTGATCACCAAAACTTCCGACGAGAAGTCCCATGTCAAGCCCCGGTAAGCCACAACAGCCAGGAAAATCCCAAGACACAGCGTGTTGTTCATCGTGACTCCACCATAAATCTACCAAAGCAAAGAGCACTCACTGGTCAGCACCATTTTTCCTCTCAATCACAACTACACTTCACCTGGGAGTATGTGAGCGATATGTTTTGCTTCTTCTTCTTCGCAGCGAACAAGACTGAGGAGATTGCCTCGCTTGAGTTCGTAGCCAGTGGCGTGGCTACAAAAGCGATGAAGAAGGACGGGATCCCGGTTGCAGAGGAGAAGTTCTCGATTGAGTCCACCAGAGGATCGGCAAAGATACCAGCAATAAGTGCGCCAAGCACGATGAGTAGAACTGCTTTGGTGATTATTTGGTTTTTGGTCATGGATTCCCCCGATTCTTCCTCTTCTTTTTCTTCTCCTCCTCCTTGACCATCCATCAAAGCCATATAGGACGTTTGTGCGCTCTGAGTGTTCATGAAAAGAGAACCAAAAAGTTAGCCAGAGATTTCAATGCGGTCGCTTGCTTACTTGTGCTTCAGTGTCCCATCCATTATCATTATCACGATGTTCTTCTTTTGGTTGTTGAAGATCTTTAATCCACCTAGTAAAGCCGCTAATAAACTCAGACTCCGAGATCTTATCGTCGCTAGATCGATCAAAGTCACTCATCCAGGCTTTCAACTCCTCTTCCTTTGGCAAGAGTGACTCGTGGCCGATACCAAGCCCAATTATTAACGCCTTGAGCTCATGCTGCGTAAGATGACCACTTTTATCTTCATCAAAATAAGAAAACAACCTGCATTCATAGATCGCACCGGATGTATACGTACTGAGTCAGGAACTCAAGGTTTAATGAACGCCACTCACTTGGTTAACGCTTCTGTGTTTGTTGAACCGTCTGAAAGTACCAAGTCCCCCCAGCTCTTAGATTTGGAGTAGCTAGACAACTTCTGTAGAGTATGAAACAGTCGGAACCGTTGCCTCGCCAAAGCTATTCTTCTTTGCTGAATCCATGGCGACATAATCTGCAACACAGCCATAGCTTTTAGAAAGAGTAGTAGTACATTTGTTTGCCAGAAACCGTGATATCACGATACCATACCTGGTATATGCAGTAGGCTAGAAGACTGCCAAAAGACAAGACACAGCTCAAGATGATAAAGAAACGCCCCAACTGCGGCTGGCGAATGATTTTAGGGAGCTGCGCTAAGATGTAGGGAATAACTGTAATAAGCATAATCCAAGCGGAAACTTTTGTCTGTGCGTCAGTTGTCACTCCAGTTTCTACAGAGAAACAGCCAAATCAAATCTCGCGGGTGGAAGGATTCGAAAGAGAAAGCTTACTGGACACATCGAACTTCCTGGTAAGCGTCTTGTCCTTGGCTACGAGATTTCCATTCACCTCTTGAAGATCACACCTTCCAACTATGAGTGAGCTTCCCCATAGGAGCGTTAACAGCATGATCGTTGATCCCGCAAGAAGTCCCATACCAACAAGAACTTGGGAAAGAACTTCTGCTTCGCTCGCAAACAGACCAGAAACTACGAACGAAGAAAAAGAAAAGCAAAGTTACAAGTTTACGACACAAACTTTGGTTGGAAGTGAAGAACAAAAAGTCGATGGAAAGCTTACCAAGTATGAGGATTGCGTCTGGCAGTGCTCCGAGAATTGGCAGTAGCAAACCACCGATGATTCCCGGATTTAGAACGAGCAGCAGCAACTCACTCCCCTCGGACAGGAACTGCGCGGCCTTGAGCAGAAGAAATCCATACACGATGAGCAAGAAAATGTTGCCAGCGACTCCAGTGGAGCAGGGCAAGAAGCCATAATTTGGCTCACACGACTCCTCCTTGGCAGCTTTCCTGAGCCTCAACACGGACGGAAATCCCGCCTTGTCGACCGATGAGCCGCTACTGACGAGCTGAGCGGCCGCCGCTGCCAAGGAAAAGCATGCGAGCAGCACAAAGATCGGCAAGATGTAGCCTCTCGCCCTCATGATCGAAGGTAATCCCCTGGTCGATGGAAAAGGTATCCTGTGGCGCGGAGCTCTAGATCTGCGCCGACTCACCTCGGATTCTAGAAATCTAGCAGCGTAGCGGCAATGCACCCGGCCGCCAGTGATGGATCGATCGATCTCCTCCGCGGGCAAATATCTGATAAGTAATGGAATATTCTGGTTCCAGTGAATCTAGGCCGTCCGTCCTGGATAGCGCGTATCAGCGAGTGTCGGTGAGCTCTCTCTCTTTTTTCTCTCTCATAATCGTGTCACTTGGAAACGAGCCCAGCTGAGAAGACACACAAATTTTTCTAGTTACGTGGTGTTCGTCATCTCGAGACACTGAAAAGAGGACTACATGGACGACGAAAGTCAATATAATATAAACTACACCCAACTATGTACCTCACATACACACATACTTTGTAAGTACATTCTTTAGAAGCTTTTCATCGACATCGAAGGGGCCCCCTCATATACATTGTCCTCGAAATATGTAAAGGGAAGAAAAAAAACGAAGAAGAACGCTAATAGTAAGAGACCTGGTGTAAGCAAAAAGATGGATGCCCCCCTCCCTCCCCCTAAGTAGTGCTGTTGTTACATCGTCACCTCCCCGCTCTTTTCCTATGACCACAAAATCACCGTAACTCCAGACAAAAGCCGCAAAAGAATGTAGGAACGAACCGAAACGAACTTGTGTAAAAACCTCCCTTGCATTCGTAGTCGTCGTGGTTGTCTTCGTGGCGACTAGCCGCGCACGACCTGGCCCGGATCAAGCTGACCACTGCAGTAGCTGGAAGGAACCACTGAAATCTCCTGGCGGCCTTTCCATTCCTCGCCCGGCTTCAAAGTGATTGGCGTCTCGATCACTGCTGGCTCCACGCACACCATGTGTAAATACTCGTCGTCTCCAAAGTCTGCCATGGCTTTGGCTTTCTTGTCCCATGGATTCCACACGACTGTAGAACAGCACCAGCAATGGTTACCGACCAGTCCAGCACTAAAAGCAAGTCTTACCTGCGTCTGGGAGGCCTTCCTTTTTCACCACTATCGTCCGCTTTTTTTCGTGATCAACAATGGCGATCTTCGTCGGTGTGCTGACGTACACGCGATCCACCTGTGTGTTGTGTATCCTTGGCTTTTCAGAGATCCGGATATCAATATCAGAAAGCTTACCTCTCCATCGAAAGTGATCGAGTCTCCCTGCTCGGTGAAGCGCTCCCTGTCTTGTAAGTTGTCCAGAAAGTCGAGTGTCTCCAGGCCTTCAATGCGAACCTCACTGCCGCATCAATCAATCGAATCTCGTTAGCAGAAGAAGCAAAGAAAAGGTCATGGCACACCTGATATCTGACACCGAGAAGTACGTGTGCAGAGCGAACGTAAAGGTGAAAGGCTTGGTATCAGTGTTCCTCACGCGAATGGTTTGCGCAAGATCGCCGCCTCGCTTGAGAGTAAGACGCATCCGCAGCTCAAAACTGGAGAAAGAAAGAAACATATAGAACTCGCAGCAGTGAAAAAAAATGTTTTCGACGTACTTGTGTGTCCACATCTTGAGGTCGTCTTCCGCAGGCTTGAGGATGAGATCGACAGTGCTCCCTCGGCTGCTATTGCTTCCACTTGCGTTAGTGCTTGACAGGATGGGAGGAGCGTCAGTCTCGATGGACCACAGCCTGTTCCTCGCAAATCCATGCTTCTCGAGCGCTCCAACATTCGCGAACTAAGTAGCAGTAGTTGAGAGAACAAGCGCAATCTCAGACACTCCTGTTTACGAACCTGTGGGAAGCAAATTGGTATGCCACCTCGAATTGGCTTGGGAGGCTTGAAAGACGTCTGGAATCGGTAGTTTGGAACATTTGAAATGAACTGAACGAATTCTACCTTGCTGCTGAGAAACAAGAGCTCCTCGCCACGATCATTCTTCCACGAAACAACCTGTCCCCCGTAGAGATAAACCTGAAAGAGGCTTTCTTTATTGCCAGTTTCTCTAAGACGGAACTAATCGACTCACCTCCGCCGAGGCTCCCAAAGGCTCCTTGAGGATGATCTTTTCCAGACCAGCAGCATCCCTGGTTACCAGCGGCTCCTGAATCGCAGCCATTCCCTCCAACTGCATTGTTCGCGAGATCAAAGAAAAGGCCGCAATCGGAATTGGCATGCAAGCGATTCCAGGCGATAGCGCCGGATTACCTCTGCTGTGGAGCTCCGAAATCTTCGACAATCGATCGAGGAGCAGTGGATCTATCGCCGGCGCCACGCCAGGAAATCAAGCCGCTCTCCTCTCTTAGGTATGACGCCAGGGAGGAGAAAGGGCTTAAAACACATTCTGTCTTATAATGCCTATCGTGGCCGTCCGTCGCGACAGATCCAACGGATGGTACTTTGTCTGGGCTGGCGTACTTTATATGCCCATATGATTTGCTTAGGTTTTAAGCTGACCTGTTGGGTCTCTTCTTGCCCTAGTGATCTACAGGGCTTTGCCATCAGAACATCAGATCAAAGCTTCGAGCTAAGAAACCATCCATGCAATCATAACAATTTACAAATTTATTGATCTCTCGATCAGATCAAGCAAGCCGAAAGCTATGTAGGATCGATCAAATTATATTGATCTCTCAATCAGAATCACTGCTGCTGCTGCTGCTGCCTCCCCCTGCCTTCTTTTTCTCCTTGTGCTGGTTCTTCTTCTTCTTTATCTTGTCCATGAGACCCTCTTTCTGGGGCTGTGTAGTAGTGGTGCTCGTTGTTGTGGTAGCCATTCCGGGCTGGGGAGTGCCATAAGAACCCGGGGCGGTGTTGTGTGATGGAGGAGTGGAGGACTGGACTGGAGTAGCATGACTCGGAGCGGTGTTGTGCGCGACTTGATCCTTCTTGTGACCCATGTGGAGCTTGTCGCTAATCTTTTCCATCATCGAGGCCATTGCTTTGTGAGAAATCTGATAAAGATTCAAGCAGCCAAACATCAGGAACTTGTAGCCACATGGATGAGCCAAAGCGGAATACCTGGAGTGAAGGGATCTTTTCCTCAAGTTGAAAAGACGGGAAATGGATGAACTCGTTGTAAGGTACAGGGGTTATATACGAGGCTTTGGCGCTGCGTGGGCTAATTGTGCTTTGCCAGCGATTGCCTCGTTTGATGCTCTAGGCCACGTATCAGTCACCGACACGAGAGGCTATGATTAAAAGAACATTCTTACTTTTCATAAGCAGAGCATAATTAATATGAGCAAGATGTCTTTTCCATCGCTGGCTTGTTTGGAAAGGGCAGCGGGATGGTGTTTCTGAGCTAGACAGTCTGCCTGTAGTGGATGCAGTGGCGCATTTGTTTCCTAAGATGGAGGAAGACACTAGAAACGGCCTGATTTGCAGGTATTCTACCACTTTTGTATTTTCACCATATGAATATTACAAGTATTGTAGGCTGCCTCCTCACAAGATCTAGACTGGGGATCTCATATGTAAAAGGTCCCAAAAGTAGTTATTGGCTTTCAACTTCATTCTTTGGTTATAAAACAGTAACCCATCAAAAATCCAAAGGATGGGACTGCCAGTGAGCAGCCCTCTCGAATCCATTCCTAAAGCCTTTGTAGTCTCGGATCGCCTCTATAATCTCCTCCCGCGTGTTCATGACGAAGGGGCCGTGCTGGAACACGGGCTCGTTGAGAGGCTGCCCGGCGATGAGCACGAACCTACAAGCTTTGTCCGAATCGTTCCACACCATGACACCGTCTCCGTGGCTCAGCTCCACCGTCGTGTGAGCCTCGATCGGTGGCGTGCCTTTGCTTCCAAAAGTTGGCCTGCCTTCCAGAGTATAAGCGAAGGAGTTCCATCCCTCGGAGATTTCCTGGGCAAAGCTGGCACCCGGTTGCATGGTTACGTCGAGATACATGGTTGGAGTGCGAGTGTAGACTGGCGAAGAGATGCCCAATGATTCTCCGGCTATGACTTTGACAGTGGTGCCGTCTTTCTCAGCCACTGGTATGTTTCCAGATTCAAGCTCCTGGTAGTTTGGCTCGATCCTAGATACAAGAAGCGCTGGTTGATACTCTGATGAAGCAAAGGGAAAACGAAGGAAGAATTTATACTTACATTTTAAACTTGGAGGAAAGATTGATCCAAAGCTGGAGACCACGCTGTACACCAGTGCTAGCGGGCATCTCGCAGTGCACAATGCCTCGGCCAGCAGTCATCCACTAGAAGAAACTATCATGATAAAGCAAGAAAGAAAAACAGAGAGATTTAGCAAACCTGTAAGTCACCAGCTTGAATAGTGCCTGTGTGTCCCGCAAAGTCCTGATGGGTGAAAGCCCCCTACACATCGCAAAGAACATTTTTTAATCTCGGTGCATCAGGAAAAAAAGAAGAGGGAATACCTCGAGCATGTACGTGACCGTTTCAAAGCCTCGATGGGGATGATCAGGAAATCCGGCTGGTGGAGAAACTATAGATACGTCAACGAAAGAAAAAAAAAGTATTAGAACGAGCAAAACAGAAGAAAAAACGATTGATCGCGTCAAATTACCTGTGAAGTAGTCGAGCATGAGAAATGGATCCAGTTGTCTCAGCTCGGGTCTTCCGATGCTCCGCCTCACAACCGCACCATCTCCCTCTGGCTGCTCGTGCGCTACAATCCTCTTGACAACTTGTCTGGGATTTATAAACGCCATGGCTGCCGCGCTTCTCTGGATCGACCTCGCAAGGATTTGCTGCCTAGAGATACTTGCTGATGCTTGCCGCTGGAGATTGGAAGCGCCAAACAAAGAACACTGCTTTATAAATCCCAACACCATCAGTGAGAGTGCCAGAAAAGCGCACTGTCGAATCAAATGCCTCATACACCAATTCCCTCCCCCCAAAACAACTCACCGCTCACAGAGATGTCGAGATCTCTTGCTTTCCCCACTCGATCCGTGATCTGGAGCTCAGCCACAATTCAATTTAAAACCTCCACCGTCCGGCTTCCCGGCACTAGCGCTTCGACCTAGACCAAACTAGAACTCTCAAAGGGTGATGTCACGCCACGCTGAATCTACGGCTGACGCTCAATGACGACGTGCTGACGTCACCTAATGCCATAAGAAATATCAATCGGCTCATAGTCTTCATAATGAGCAAATCTATGAGCAAATCCGTTCAAGGAAAAACACTCAACTGGAAGCAATTTGCACAGAAATTTGTACAGAAAATGCCTTTACTACCACAATGTTCCTTTCACTCTGCTACTAAACTAACTCTTGCACTGCATACGCTAGGCCTCCTGAAGATGTAACCATGCAATGCTGCGCTCACAAGAAGCTTCCACAGGGGCATCTATCAGCAAATGGTGCGTGTGAGCTATAAAGCAGCAGCTTTAGCAAGCGAAATCAACCAGGAAAACAGAGTGTGTCGTTTTTGCTTAAAAAACTAACATGGTATCAGAACAAATGATGATCTAATGGGCAAAACAAGACCATACAACGAGCTATGCGACTCTAGATCGCTTGACCACTGGACAGCAGCAGAGGAAGAGGAAGAGCAATATTTGTGCTGTTGAGAACAACAGGGTTGGAGTGTGTCATTGCAGTAGCTTTTTATTTTGAACTTTCCTCAGCGTATTTCAATATGCTTTGTGCGAGAATGGAAGCACGCAAGGGTGCTTTGGTTGTCAAAGGACACCACCAGAGGCTTGGAGCAAGTAGGAATTTGTGGCACAGAACTGGGTGAGCCAAATTGCTTTTGAAACGAACAGGAGAGCGAACCCTAGGCCAACCTCCCAACCTTAAAGGGCCTTAAATTCCACAGGCTATAAAATATTTTTGAAATATTCCCATGGTTTGGGTCATTTTCCCCTCCCTTATGACTCAGCCACATACAACAGCCTCGAGAAGTTAATTGAGCCTCACATGAAGGGAGTCCAAGGCAATACAGCTATGTGTAAGTGATTAATTTTTCCATTTTACTTTAGTCACTTAACCACACCTCCGACCACTTGGGGGAGTCTCATTCACAACTTCCACAAGTCCCAGTTAGGAATTGGGGCTTGCTAGCCCCGAGAATGGCATCCATGCCACTCAACTTTTGCACTTGGTCTAAGTGCTCCACGTGTCCAATCCCATGATCGACACCCCAAGGTACCACCGACATATCGGCTCATTACGCTGAGGCCATACCTATTCACCTTGGTCACACCAGTGGTCCAACACCACCTACATTGCAATCCCGTCTCTCATAGACTAGGCCATCCATCCATGAGTGATCATCCCAGATCCACTCCTTAGCATCCTTAGGATGCTCGCAGACTTAGGGAATAACCTTCCCCAATATCTCTTTTCCGGTCCCCACCAAGTCCCTCTCTGTCAATGGCTGTGTTCACCAACACTGCCACTGGATCAAGGCCCGCAGGCTAAGTCCAACTGTCCTCTAGGACTTCCTTACTGGGTGACCGTGTCCTTTGTCACCACACCAGAGGGCTACTCCTCTTCCTTTCCACAGTCTGGGACTTTGGGATAACGTTTCGGAACACCGTGGCCTTACGCAAGCCTCATGGGTACTTTCCCCGCCTTTTGCCTTTAGGTGCTCTAGCCATGGGCTTAGAGCAAGGTTCCATTGAGCCACGACAGGTATCCAAGTAGGTAGTGCCACCCACACTTGGACTAGGAGCATCGGCCAATCGATCTCCCGAGGGAACTAGAGCCGGCTCTTGAACACTTCACTAAGCTACCCCGCTTGTCAGTCCGTGTTCACTCTAGTCTTGGACTTCCCAGTGAGCAGCTCATCACCCAACACTGGGTCCGGTCTTCCTGGGCCAAACTGGCCTTTCCTGGCCAAACTGGCTCCACTGCAGTCCTCCCCCTTACTATACTTTTGGAGCTCACCAAACCCCCCAGGGTCTGGGAGACAAACGCTTTGGGCTTTCACCCTCTCAAACTCGAACTCGGACTTGGACTTGGACTCGAACTCAGACTTGGACTCGGACTCGGACTTGGACTCGGATTCGGGCTCGGGCTCGGTCTTGGCCTCGGCCTCGGTCTCGGTCTCGGTCCCGGTCTCGGTCTCGGTCTCGGCCCCGGTCTCGGTCTTGGTCTCGGTCTCGGTCTCGACTTCGGACTCCATCTCGGGTCCATCTCGGACTCCATCTCGGACTCCATCTCGGGTCCATCTCGGACTCCATCTCGGACTCCATTTCGGGTCTATCTTGGGTCCACCTTGGACTCCATCACGGACTCCACCTCGGACTCCATCTCGGACTCCATCTCGGGTCCATCTCGGACTCCATCTCGAGTCCTTCTCGGACTCCACTTCGGACTCCACTTCAGACTCCAACTCGGGTCCATCTCGGACTCCACTTCGGACTCCAACTCGGGTCCATCTCGGACTCCACTTCGGACTCCACTTCGGACCCCAACTCGGGTCCATCTCGGACACTTCCACGTATCATGTGTTGGTCCTTTTGTGTCCCTTTTTGGAGCCTCACTTATGGCTCGCTTCATGCTCGTTCCTCGAGCACTTCTTTGAGAGTTCCACTCCCACTCTCGACCTTTTCAAGTTGGAACTTTTAGTCCAAACGTGTTACGCTCATTTGGCTTTTGCTTTTGCCACTACCACGTGGCACCCTTTCGGCTCCACTTTGGGGCCTAGGGATTTTGTGTCTCACACTATGGAGAAAAGATGTGCAAATGGCAACACCAACGTCGCAACAAATGGCCATGAAAGAAAGAAAGCAATACGGCTTTCTCACATGACAATATAGTCATGAAAACAAGAGAATGAGAATAAAACAAATGGCTCAAATCATATAGCAATACGGGTATAGAACTCAATTCTCCCCTTCCTTAGGAATGTTATCTAAGTCATAACCAAAACTTAGAAACACTCTCTTTACGTCATCCTCAGTTTCCCATGTAGCTTCGTCCATGGAATAACCATTCCATTGAACTAACAACTCCCTAGTTGTCTTCCAACGTGTTTTCACCAATCTTTGAGCAAGAATATTAGTCGAATCAACATTCTCTACATCAATCTCTAGGACCTGGATGATGGATTGATCCACAACATCACCAGAGTGCAAACACACTTTAAGCTTGCTTACATGGAACGTTGGATAAATCTTTAAACTAACTGGCAAGTCCAAAGTGTATGCAAGATCCCCCACATGTTGTAAAATTGTCCAATGCCCACAATAACATGGAGACAACTTAGCATTGCCACCTCCTTTTGGAGACCGTTGTGCATCTGACAGCTTAAGAAAAACCTTGTCACCAACTTTGTACTCTTGATGACGACGATGCTTATTAGTTAATCTTTTGTCTCGCCCTTGAACTTGCCTTATGGTCAACTTTGCTAACTCAAGCTTGTCTTGCATATCTTCCAAGAAATCACAAGCATGAAGTACCCGAACCAAAGCCAAATTCAAACTCATAGGAGACCTAGGCTCATAGCTATACATCGCCATAAAAGGAGCTAATAGCCGATTGATGAGTGTTATTGTGAGCAAATTGAAGCAAGGCAAGTACTTCTCCCATACTCCCTATCGAATCAAGTTTTCCACAAAAGATCGTAGCATATCTTCTAATAGCTGATTCATGTGCTCTGTTTGCCCATTAAATTGTGGATGCTCACCACTACTCATGCTTAGTTTAGTCTCTAGCTTCTCAAAGACCATTTGCCAAAACTTGGACGTGAACTTGGGATCCCGATCACTCACAATGTCACCCGGCAAACCATAGAGACTGAATAACCGGTCTACAAATAACTGAGCAAGTTTAGAAGCTTTTATCGTTGTCTTCGTAAGGAAGAAATGAGCCATCTTCGTCAAACGATCCACAACAACCCAAATAGAATCATTTCCTCGAAAGGTTTTGGGCAAACCAATGATAAAATCCATTGAGATGTTATCCCACTTATTCTCAAGTACACGTAAAAGATGATAGATGCCAGCAAGCTTATGATGATCAACTTTGACTGCCTAGCAGATCAAACAACCACGTACGTACTTCTCAACATCTGACTTCATCCCAGGCCAAAAGAAATGCCTCTTCACCAACATATACGTTCTCAATACCCCTGGATGCCCAGCACATGGCACATCATGACACTCAACCAAAATCCGTTTGATGAGTTTGTCAACACAAGGAACCACTACACATCCCTTCTTCACCAGGATTCCATCTCATATGTCAAATGATGCAAACTTGTCACCCTTCAAATCTGTAGAGGAGTCCCTTAACAAAACCTTCACACGAATATCAATGATAAAGGAGTCGAAGTCAGCAAACTCCTTAAGCTCATCCAAGAGATCGCTGGATAGCTTCATGTACGAGATAAAATTTACCATCCTGGATAATGTATCAGCCACCTTATTGTCACTTCCATGCTTGTACTGGATCTTAACAGACATTTCTTGCAAGAACTCTTGCCAATGAGCAAGGCAGCCTTGAAGATCCACATTTTGAGAGACTAATGATCTGAATCTACATAGAAGTCCGATCCATATAGATAATGTTGCCATTCTCGAGTAGGTCAATTCCGTTGTGTGGCATCAAACTTGTGGCTTATGAATGTGAGAGAATGCCTAACTTGAAGCAATACGGCCCCAAAAGCACTATCACTCACATCATTATTTATAATTTCCACCACAGTCACTTTATCATTCATTGACCCCTTCAAAACAATCCTTGCTCTGATGTCCAACTGTATGGCAATGAAAACAATTGCCCTCCACCTTGTCCTTCTCTCGCTGGTCCAAACGAAGTTTCTTAACTTTATTGCCATCATGCTTCAAGCCACAACGGAATAACGACTGTTTCTTCCCCAAATAGGAAGAATTAGCAAGCTGGTCATCACGTTGACTACTCTGTAGACTATCTCGTTGACTAGAGTTGACCAAATTGACTGATGGTTTGGGCAAAAAGATCTGAGCCTTAGTGATAGCATCAATCAATGTTGCTGGAAAATCTTTCTTGACCTTCTGCTGCACATCCACTGAGCTCAATCCTTTGATGAAACATTGCACATTTAGCAGCTCATTATAGGTCTCCGTGAGACTAAGGAAAAGATTACGGAACTTGCGGGCATACGCATCCAAAGATAAAGTCCCTTGCCGGATCTTTAACAATTGGTTCACGAGATCAACCTCTTCAAACTTCTTCACAAACGAAGTGTGGAAAACCTTTGTCCTTGACCTTCTACTGCACATCCACTAAGCTCAATCCTTTGATGAAACATTGCACCTTTAACAACTCATTATAGATGCCAAGAAAATATCATGGGACTTGCGGGCATACACATTCAAAGACAAAGTCCCCTGTTGGATCTCTAACAGCTGGTTCACAAGATCAACCTCTTTAAACTTCTTAACAAACGAAGCGCAGAAAACCTTTGTCAAATCAGTCCAAGAAGTCAGCTTCAGATTAGCTTTGATGTAATTCTTCCATCACGAAGAAGCATGGCCCGTAAGCTTTATCACAAAAAAGTCTATCTTCACCTTATCCTCACAAGAATTGTGAGACCAACAACTTTCCCACAATTCCAACCAAGAATCAACCTCTTGACTATCACAAACATCTGGTGATGATTTCCATTCCATGATACCATAATCCTTGACATACTTGACGTACCAATGGTAATCACGGACATGAGATTGATTCAACCCTTGAGGGTCCATGCGAAGCAAGAAATCCTTAATGAGATTGACAGAATCCTTAACCCCCTTTATGTCGCTCTGAACCTCAGGAATTTGGCATCCTTGCTGCACAAAGACATCATCAAGAGTTTCTTCCACATCGTCATGGCTATCATCACTAACGCCATACTCTTCATCAGGATCAATGTCTTGCTCACCCGCCATCCCCAAAAGAACATGCTACTCCGATACCAATGAAATGAACAAGAGAGCGAACCCTAGGCCAACCTCCCAACCCTTAAGGCGTTACAAGCTCTATTTCGTTAAAGTGGGAATTGTCATTATCCCACTTGTAAAATAAGGTTTCCAAACCTTTATATAGTATATAAATATAACAAAATTCAACTGCATTGAGGCACATGCCATTTTATTTTAAACAAGGAAATGTCTACTCAATCACTTCTCCTCCCCCTGCCACTGCTTCACCTCTCTCTTCTCCTTGTCATCGTCGTCCAATTTCTTTCCATCCTTTTAATATTGGCTCAGTTGCTCCGAGTCTAGGTGGAGCCCAAGTCCCCATTCAATCTTTACTTTCCCCTTATTAATAAAACAACTTCGTAGACTTCCAATAACATGCTGTAACACTTCTAGTATAATGCAAATCCTCTCAAAGAATTGTCTTTTAATATTAATACAATGGCATGGAACCCCATGCCATAATAAGTTACATTTTTAAATAAATACATGCCATCTCAGACTGTTATTTTTTGCCTCCAACGCCTATACAATAATCTTGGAATTTCATCACTCTCCACACTATCAGGATTTAAACCCAATAGTAATGCCATCTCTTCTCCAATACGTCCACGCTCATGTTCAGTGGTCGAAGAACCCATTCGGTTGAGCAGATTATGGAGATGCGGATAGTGCTTGGCTAGACAATATACATGCCATAAATGATGACTGGTGTCTGTCCAATCAAATGGCTTCTGATATACCGTTCCATCTGCCATTTGGTTGATTTCTGCAGCCACCTCCTGGACTGATTGGTTCTCTATCACCATCGCTTCAAGCCGTTTTGCAAGGTCCCCCAGAACATACGGTTTCTTCTCCCTAGTTTCCATACTGCAAGAGATGGGGTGCACTGCATATGTGTGCGTGTTCGCTGCAGTTTTAATCGGCGAGTCATCGATGATGAGGATTTCACTTGACCTAGCAGTCCGGTTCATCACTACAGCCTCTGGCTTGACGAAGATGGGCTTGTGTAAGGAACCAACTCGCCGAGGTGTCGTAGGCTAAAGGAACCCCGAAAGCATGACCAAAATGACAAAGAGTTCATCGGATGGGACCAAGTCGAAGATCGAGTCCAAGACCGACTCTAGGACCGAGTTCGAGATAGAGTCCGGAATCGAGTCCGAGACCAACTCGGGGACCGAGTTCGAGTCCGAGTTCGAGACCAAGTTCGAGACGGAGTCCGAGATCCGAAATCGGGTCCGAGACCGAGTCCGAGGTCGAGTCCGAGGTCGGGTCCGAGATCGGGTCCGAGATCGAGTCCGCGATCGAGTCCGAACCCGAATCCGAAGTCGGATCCGAAATCGGGTCCGAGATCGAGCCAGAGACTAAGTCCAAATACTAATACGGGTCAAGGGGTGAAAGCCCAAAGCGTGTGTCTCCCAGGGGGGGGGGGCTGCGGGGGGTTCCAAAAGTATAGTAGGGATAGTGAGGTCCAGGAACCAGTTTTGAAGGGACTCTCCAGTTGGGCTTCCAAACCGACTTGAGGTTGGGACTGGGACTAAGGGGCCTTGGGTGGGAGTGAGCATGGACTTGGCTGGTGCCGGAGGGGCCATCCAAGGAAGTGCTCAAGAGCAGCTCCCACTCCCGAAAGGGAAACCGATTGCGGTGCTCCCGGCTCATGTGGAGTGGTGCCCCACTTGAGTACCATGCGGCTCATTGGTCCTTGCCCTTCCTAGGGGCTTGGGCCTTCCTTCGGGACGGAAGTGGGGGGCGAGAGGTACCCATACCGGGCCGTTAGGCCACGGTGTTTCACCCCGGCGTCCCGAAGCAAGTGTTGCACTCAAGACTTGGGATTTAGAGGGTCCCATGATCAAGTCTTGTGGTACCAAGGGATGTTAGGAACCTGGAAGCTTGGTGTGCTTGGCTGCTTGTGCTTGCGGGGAGTGTAGCCGAACCTTAAGTCCAGTCTAACTCGGGGAGGGGGATTGGGAGTGATTTGGGAATCCGTGGAAGGATGGCTAACACTCCGTTGCTCGTGCAGTGAGTAGTTGAAACCAAGTAGGAGTTGGTACCATAGGCGAGAACCTTGGCAAGGGAACTTAGCAAAAGCCAAGGCAGTGTTGGACGGATAGACGAGGTAAGCTGGCAAATTGGAAAGGAAAAATTTGTGGCTTACAATTTGGTATCGGAGCCTTTATCTCAGTTCTAGCGAAGGATAGAGGCGGATTGCTGGGAGATGGCAAGGGCAGGGCGTAAGCGAACCCAGGCGGAGACGGAACCTCCGCCGGAGCTGGAGCCTCCGGTTGAACAAGAGGCTATGGATGAGGAATCCTTGCATGAGGAGGACTCTAGTGAGGAAACTTCCAAACAGGAGTCCGGTGGCGAGGTTCGGTCGTCCAAGGCTCGATTGGACGTGCTAGAAGGACAGTTGGCACAGACCAATGCCCTGCTGGAGACTCTCGTACGCAAGTTAAAGCGTGACGAGAAGCGGAAGAAAAAGCGAAAGACTGCGGATGCTGGCAGCGCAGAAGGTGCGGACCCTTCGGCAGGGACTGAGGCAAAACCAGACAAGGTCGAACAGACCGAAGTGGAATCAGTCCCTCAGGCAGTTCCCAAGTACAAACCAAAGCCCCCACCGGTGTTCAAGGGAGTGAACGACTATAAGGTTGTGGAGGATTGGTTTTACGATATGGAGGACTACTTCCGAGCGTTGCGGTTACCGAGCTCGGAGAAGGTCCCATGTGCAAAACCATACTTGGCAGATAATGCCAAGTCTTGGTGGAGAACAATGGAGGCCAACAAAGGACCGGTGGCCACCTGGGACATGATGAAGGCGAGGATCCGCGCGACATACGTTCCTCTGAATGCCACTCTGCATCTGAGAGATGAGCTGAGTAGGCTGAAGCAGACTGGAACCATCCAGGAATATGTGAATGGGTTCATGGCAAAGAGGATACTTGTCACGGACATGGGGGATATGGATGCGTTCCATGCCTTTATATCAGGTTTGCAAACCTGGGCTCGCGGTGAGGTGATGCGCTGGAACCCGACCAACTACAAGGAAGCGTTGGATGCGGCCATCAAGGTGCATTTCAACGATAACCTGTGAAAGGGGAACACGACGGGGTCGGGATCCACGTTTCACAAAGGGGCCAAACCGAGGGGAACATATAGCAAGGGGAAATTCAAGAAGAGTTTCTCTAAGAATGAGTCCTCGGGGTTCCGGAAAGGCAAATCCGGTGGCCAGCGAGCGAGTACGTGGGGAAGTCAAGCGAAAAGAGACAAACCCACGGATAAGAAGGTCAAGTCGTATAGCAGCGTGGGCAACAACGTATGCTACAACTGCGGCGAAGCGGGACACTTCTCAAGGGAATGTCCCTACCCGAAGAAGGCCAGAGCCAATATGGCCATCAAGTCGGGTGAAGTCCAAACTGAGGTATGTGATCCAGTCCCTAACTCAAAGTTACTCATTACACGAGCAACTTTGGTAGAGAGTCGTTCGCGACATCTACTAGCCCTCCGAGGGAAGCTCGGAGGTAGCTTTGTTAAGATCCTTATTGACACGGGTGCTTCGGATAATTTTGTGGCTGCAGACATAGTCCGGCAAGCCGGACTAACGGTGCAGCGGCTAGGCGAACCAAGGACTATAGAGTTTGTTCAAGGTAGCCAAAGCACCGATGAGGTACTTCGACAAGCGAGAGTCGAAGTGGGGACATGGAAAGTGGACATGGATTTCACCGTCTTGGACATGGCGGGATTTGACGTGATCTTCGGAATGGATTGGTTTAATCGGTTCGTGGTGGCCCTGCATGGACAAGGTAGGAACCTTGTGGTATTGGCGAATGCCCAAGGAAGAAGATCTAGGGTGGAGGCCCAGGATCTAAAGGTAGGGCAAAGCAAGGCCAAAGAGTCATGTTTAAACCTGGTGTCCACGAGAGGACAACTCACTAAAGGAACTAAGGCAGCCTTTTTGTGCTTACTCTCGGTGAAGAGTGACAAAAAGACAAGAACAGAAGAAGTACCTTTAGTGATCCAGCAGGTGCTGGACCAATTCCAGGATACCATGCCAGAGGAGCTACCGGCGGGGTTGCCCCCCGCACGACCGATAGAACATAAGATTGAGCTGGTCGAGGGTGCTGAGGCGGTGGTTCGTCCACCCTATCGATTGAACGAAAAAGAACTCAAGGAGCTCAAGAGCCAACTAGAGGAGTTGGTGGACAAAGGGTATGTTAGGTTGAGCAAGTCGCCGTATGGGGCGCCGGTGCTATTTGTGAAAAAGAAAGATGGATCTATGCGCATGTGCATAGACTACCGGTTGCTCAACAAGTATACCAAGAAGAACAAGTACCCTTTGCCAAGGATCGAGGACCTGTTCGATAGGTTGGGAAAGGCAAAATACTTCTCGAGGATTGACCTAAGGTCAGGATACTACCAGATCAGGGTAGCTGAGGAAGATGTCGAGAAGACAACCTGTCGAACGAGGTATGGGAGCTTTGAGTTTTTGGTGATGCCCTTTGGGCTGTGCAATGCGCCGGCAACGTTTTCGGCGTTGATGAACCACATCTTTGTACCCTATCTGGATCGCTTCATGGTCGTCTATATTGACGACATCTTGATCTATAGCGAGACGCTAGAGGAGCATGCCGAACACTTGGCGAAGGTGTTTGAGAAACTAAGGGAACACAAACTGTATGCTAAAGAGAGCAAATGTGACTTTGCTCAACAAGAGGTAAAGTTTCTCGGGCATGTGGTGGGCCAGGACGGGCTCAAGGTGGACCCGGAGAAGGTCCAAGCGATCCAGGAATGGGAACGACCATCGAATGTACATGAGTTGAGGGTGTTCCTGGGGCTATGCAACTACTATCGAAAGTTTATCAGACACTATTCGAGAGTAGCCCTGCCCTTAACGGACCAAACAGGAAAAGGGAAGATGGTATGGACAGCGGAATGCGAGGCGGCATTCGTCCACCTCAAAGGGAAGTTGAGGAAGGCTCCGGTGTTGGCATTACCAGACTTTGGTAAGGACTTTGAGGTAGACACAGATGCTTCGGACTTTGCGTTGGGCGCAGTTTTGAAGCAAGACAACCATCCAGTAGCGTTCTTCTCGAAGAAGCTGGACAAGGCTCAACGGAAGTGGCCTGCCCACGAGAAGGAATTGTTTGCGGTGGTCAAGGCGCTCAAGGAGTGGCGACACTACCTTGGGAGACACTTCAAGGTTTACACGGACAGTGTGGCAACGAAACACTTCTTGTCACAGCCCGACCTAAGGGGAAAACAAGGTCGGTGGGCCAATGCTTTGGCCGAGTTTGATTGCGAGATCCTGTACAAGCCTGGGAAGAGCAACATCGTGGCAGATGCGCTAAGTCGAAAAGCGAGCTTGAAGTTGGCGATATCTAGCGCGACAGCAACCTTTTGGGACGATGTGCGGACCGCATACGAGAGTGATGGTCTAGCACAAGAAGTGTTGCTGAGGAATCTGGAGGCGCGGGAAGCTCACCAGAGAGGTGAGCTGCCAACGGAAGAGAAAACGGGCTATGCGGAACGCAACGGACTCATATATTACAAGCAAACGAGGGTGTATGTTCCAGAAGGGGAACTAAGGAAAGTAGCCTTGGAAGAGTGTCATGATGGACCTCTTGCGGGACACGGCGGAGTGCCCAAGACGATGGGCTTACTCAAAAGGAAGTATCACTGGCCGGATATGGCTAAGGACGTCCAAGACTATGTAAAGACATGTCCAACATGTCAGCAGGTCAAAGCCGTGACGAAGGCTAGTGGGGGCTTGTTGCAAAGCATCCCCATTCCAGATCGTCCGTGGAAATGTCTCACGATGGACTTCATCACGGGACTACCCCCAAGCGAGGGGTTCGATGCGATATTCGTGGTGGTGGACCGATTTTCAAAGATGGCACATTTCATACCCACCACAACGGATGTGGATGCGGAAGGTGTGGCGAAGCTGTTCTTCGAACAAGTGGTTCGAGTGCGGGGAAGGCCGGAAGAGATTATCTCAGATTGAGATAAGATCTTCACCAGTAGGTTCTGGAGGACACTCCTAGAACAGTATCGCACCAAGTTGAAATTCAGCACGGCCTATCACCCACAGACAGGTAATGGGTATTGAGTCAAGATTGATGGCACTAACACTTCTTGACAGACGGACAAACGGAAAGGGTGAATAGGCAGCTGGAGGATTATTTGCGATGCTATGTCTCGGGAGACCAGACCGACTGGGTAAGTCATTTGGGACTTGCGGAAATGTGTTATAACAACTCACCACATTCGAGCATCGGGGTGAGTCCATGGGAAGTCATCAATGGGCGAGCTATTGAAGGTCCTGTGGAACTCGGCGTGGCCGAGTATCATGGAGAGTTACCCGCAGTGGAGGCATTCACGGCGGAAAGACTCAACATTTGGAATCTAGTGAGGGATTCCTTGGAACGAGCTCAACAAAGGCAAACCAAGTACGCGAACCTAAAGCGCCGGGATGTAGAGTTCCAAGCTGGGGAGAAGGTGTGGCTGAACACCAAGAACCTTAGGCTACCAAGTGGGATCAGCCGAAAGTTGACCCAAAGGTAAAAATGCATGTATTCCTGTAAATGAATTGATCTTGAGTTCCTTAAGCAGGTTCGCGGGGCCTTACGAGATTGAGGCACGAATCGGTAAAGTGGCTTACTGACTCCGACTTCCTCGAGAGATGGGGAAGATGCACCCAGTGTTCCATGTGAACTTACTCAAGCCGTACTTTGAGGATCCGCTTCGCAAGGACCAAGTAAGACCTTTACCTGAGGTTATCCAAGGGGAAGAGGAATACGAAGTCGAGGCCATCCTCAATGCGCGCAAGAGCAAGCAACAAGGACGCGAGGTGAGAGAGTTCCATGTGAAGTGGAAAGGATTTCCACACTGCGAAGCAACATGGGAACCGGAGGAGAACCTAGCGAACGCGCGAGATCTAGTGGAGGAATTTCTGCAAGGCAGAACTCTATGTACTTATGCAAAGTTCAATTAAAAATATATCAATTTGCAAAGTTGAGCAAGTGGCATATGTTGGGACCCGAAGGCGCGCCGAAGGTGAGCTAATTAGCATGGGTTAGCTAGGTCGACCAGGTGTAGGGAGCTACGCCCGACTCCCTGCGGGGATGTCGAAACCGTAGACGTATTCTACGGAGGTTGGGTTCGAGTCCCAACCCCCTAGTAAAGCAAGGCTGGGTTCAAGTCCCGACCCTATACTAGGACGTGGTGAGGGGAGGAGTATAGGGACACCTATATTCCGTTGTCATGGGCTCTTGGCCGGGGAGGCTAACTTAGGCACACCGCTAAGTGGGGGGATGCCCCCGGAGACATGGTCAACAAGTCGTAGGATAAAATGAGACGTTCGATGTGGGCATCGAACTTCTTCTATGGGTGGTGGAGTTGTAAGGAACCAACTCGCCGAGGTGTCGTAGGCTAAAGGAACCCCGAAAGCATAACCAAAATGACAAAGAGTTCATCGGATGGGACCAAGTCGAAGATCGAGTCCAAGACCGACTCTAGGACCGAGTTCGAGATAGAGTCCGGAATCGAGTCCGAGACCGACTCGGGGACCGAGTTCGAGTCCGAGTTCGAGACCGAGTTCGAGACGGAGTCCGAGATCCGAAATCGGGTCCGAGACCGAGTCCGAGGTCGAGTCCGAGGTCGGGTCCGAGATCGGGTCCGAGATCGAGTCCGCGATCGAGTCCGAACCCGAATCCGAAGTCGGATCCGAAATCGGGTCCGAGATCGAGCCAGAGACTAAGTCCAAATACTAATACGGGTCAAGGGGTGAAAGCCCAAAGCGTGCGTCTCCCAGGGGGGGGGGGCTGCGGGGGGTTCCAAAAGTATAGTAGGGATAGTGAGGTCCAGGAACCAGTTTTGAAGGGACTCTCCAGTTGGGCTTCCAAACCGACTTGAGGTTGGGACTGGGACTAAGGGGCCTTGGGTGGGAGTGAGCATGGACTTGGCTGGTGCCGGAGGGGCCATCCAAGGAAGTGCTCAAGAGCAGCTCCCACTCCCGAAAGGGAAACCGATTGCGGTGCTCCCGGCTCATGTGGAGTGGTGCCCCACTTGAGTACCATGCGGCTCATTGGTCCTCGCCCTTCCTAGGGGCTTGGGCCTTCCTTCGGGACGGAAGTGGGGGGCGAGAGGTACCCATACCGGGCCGTTAGGCCACGGTGTTTCGCCCCGGCGTCCCGAAGCAAGTGTTGCACTCAAGACTTGGGATTTAGAGGGTCCCATGATCAAGTCTTGTGGTACCAAGGGATGTTAGGAACCTGGAAGCTTGGTGTGCTTGGCTGCTTGTGCTTGCGGGGAGTGTAGCCGAACCTTAAATCCAGTCTAACCCGGGGAGGGGGATTGGGAGTGATTTGGGAATCCGTGGAAGGATGGCTAACACTCCGTTGCTTGTGCAGTGAGTAGCTGAAACCAAGTAGGAGTTGGTACCATAGGCGAGAACCTTGGCAAGGGAACTTAGCAAAAGCTAAGGCAGTGTTGGACGGATAGACGAGGTAAGCTGGCAAATTGGAAAGGAAAAATTTGTGGCTTACAGCTTGCTACCCCTCACATGGACCATAGTCAAGCAATCCTCCTGCATTAGGAGAAAGTCAAATGGTAATATTACTCGCGTCTGATCGTGCATCATCTGTAGCAACGTTAATGCATTGTGGCGCATCATGGATGTCCAAAATCCCAATTGCAAATTGAACCCGGCCCTCTGTTTTAAGTGTCGCATGGTCATTATTAGATCCCGCAGTTTCTCCCGTGTGATTAATGTGAATCTGTCTCTTTTGACCAACTTGCGACCGCAGGCTTTGGAGGGTGCAGTGACATTCGAGGACGAGCCACGCTCATGGGAGAAAAGGACACCGTTCAGATCAAAAACGATATAGTACCTTCGCCGTGACTCTGAAATGAAATGCGTCAACATAAAAAATGGTACAAGTCAATTTTACCATCTACAATATTAGCGAATGGTGCTCCCGATGGTCGTTGAGAGGGTTTTGGTCGAGGAAACGTGAAGGGCGGAAATACTCTCCTCTGCAATGTGGGGTCAATCGCATCCGGTGGCGTGTGGGCACATGCCATTTCAGCTGTAGACTCTGGTACAACTGGCTCAACAGTGGCATGGGGTGGTTCTGATGGCGTGTGATCACACGCCATTTCAGCTGGTGCCTCCATTGGCAAAGTGGACATGACCGAACAGGCAGCAGGGGCGGTGTAGGGAGGTTCCAACGGCGCGTAGTCAGACGATTGGGCACACGTTGGAAATGAGGATACGACCGGCTCGGCGGCTGGGGCGGCCTCATGTGGGTCCAATGGCGCCAGGTCACCGTCAGTTGGATACGTGGACAAGATTGACTCAGTGGTATGGGCAGCATCAAGTGGAGCGTGGTCAACTTGCTTGGCGTTGATATGGATAGTAGCCTCCACCAGCTCTGATGACTCTTGCAGGCAAGTAGAGTCCACTGGCGGATCCATATGCATGTCCAAATATCTCCCTTCGATTGAGATGGTATCCTCCCTACTGGCTACTAAAAACAAACTCATTAGCACATTGAATCGACTATACTGTATTTACCATCAACTGCTATTGAGGAACTAGGACCGATATCACTTGGGCGCACTGCTGATTCTGAAGGATTGGACATACGTTTCGACCCTTGCTTGGCACTATCCTTCCTCGACACTAAAGGCTAGAGTTTGTATCTTAATTCAACTGAATAATCTCTACTTACCATTTCTTCTGCGACCTACATGGACAATGTTAGAAATGGTAAAAGGTTAGGAATGGATGTACTATTATTTACCTGATGGTTTGTCTTGTATGACCTTCCTCCACTGCTCTTTGGCCACCTCAAGCTGGCCATCATCGTCATCATCGTCGTCGTCGTTATTGTGATCGTCACCATTGTGAGGACCATCCAAGTCCTCTTCGTCCTCCTCTTCTTCATCCTCCTCTTCTTTGTCCTCCTCTTCATCCTTCTGCTCTTCTTGCTCATTATCTTTCTCTGGCTCCTCATCCCCCTCCTGCATTTCTTCCATAGGCTGCTCAGGCTGGATGGCTTGTTCTTCCAGGACCATCTTGGGAAAATCATCTGGCTGAGTCTCCATCTCAAAATACAAGACATCCATAGCCTGTTTTAGTGCGTGACCTAGGACCGTATCCTCACCCGACTGTCTTAACATGGTTTCTGCACGTTCTTGCACCCTTCGAAGACGACGAGATGAGAAAAACGTGGCCCTGACTTGAAAAGCATCCCTCATCCATTGTACCTCTCCATTGAGATTGGGGAAGGGGAGTCCGCCATAGGAATCTGAATCAGGAGGTGGTGACTGGCTGCTTTCACTCTGCCCTTGATCTACAATGAATGGCATGAGCACACACGCCATAACCGCGAGGCATTACCTATCATCTTTTCGTTGCCCTTCTTCCTTTTCGAATCAAACGCCTCTGATCCCGATGATTGTCCAACGTGCTTTCGCTTTTTATGACCACTGTCAGTTTGAGCTTGGCTGGTGCTTGCCTGTTTTGCCTTTGAAGAAGTGTCTCCTGCAAGGAATGGCATGAGACCACACGCCATTGCAAATATAATTTGTACCTCCTTTTTTCCTATTGCTTGTCTGTTTGTCCTTCTTCGACGCGCCACCAGTGCGCTTTTCAGTCCTCGTGTCTAAATATTCACAACGATCTATAATCAAAATGGCGTGAGGCCTCACGTGACCTTACCTTGTGCAGGTTGTGACCTCGGCCTAACATCAGTAGCTGTTAACGCCGTTTCAGCATCTGGGGGTGGCCACGCTCCTGCATACAGAGCTTGTGAGATAACATTTAAATTTAAAGTGCGTACTCACCAGGTTCGTAGAGAAGATACTGTTTTTCTTTGGCAACTGTAATTATATGCTCCATTGAAGTCACCTCTTCAATGGAGTTTGTCACCGCAACACACGGGACACCCTTGAGTAGTGCGGCTCGAAAGAATAGTTCGCCGCAGTTGTACTCGACAACGCATTTGCCCTTGGAGTCACCCGCTATTGCGTTGAAGACCCAGCTGAGCATTTCCCATGCTGCACCTGGAGCTTTCTTTGGATTCAAAAGCTTCATAGCCGTCTTCAGTTCCTCAGGCACGGGTAAATTGACCTCCCTCAGATCAATTCGATCGGCCTTGTTGAACGAAGCTGGGAAGTCACTCCAGTCCCACTCTGCTGCAGGACCAATAACAAGGGCAAGTGTGAAGATGCGGACATTCGTCGGTATCTTCTTCTTAGCCATTATCCCATGGATCTCCCGCATCTCCTTGCCTTTCAACCGAGCCTTCACCTCGTTCAAGGCCTTCCAGAACTTGTGATAGGATTTGGAGTTGTAGATCATATAGTGGACTGAAGATTCCACCTTTGCAAGTCCCACCATTAAGTCAATGATGGAGCTGACTTCGTCTACATGAGTGATCTCCTCGTTTGTGAAGTCCATCACACAAAAGATGTTCTTGACCTGCTCATCTCCGCGGGAAACGATGCTCCTCCACCTTTGATCCTCATCTGAATTCACGTGTACCCGGTAAGGTTCTCGATAGGCCTCTGCTGCGGGGTCGAGCTGTTTCTGAAGCCGGCGGTCGACATCCCTCTTAATGAAATTTGGATACTGATCCAACTTCTCAGCTTTACTTTTCGTGGCATCCCGCCGCAAATCGATGAACTTGGGGGCCCCCTTCACGTACTCGTCGATGTCTTCATTTGACAAGTTCAACTCTTCCATCATCTCTTGCGTGGTGTCGATGCTCACCCTCTCCACGGCCACTTGCTCGAAGATCCAATCCTTCAATAGCGCACGAGCTCTCAGAGTCGTGCACAAGTCCTCATATGTCACAATATGGCCGGGAGTCATTTTGGTCTTGTTGAAGACTACCTCACCACGTAGAAGAGCATTAGCCACTGTCAGAAGGTTGTCGTCGTCTAGAGACCGCGAGAAACGCAAGGCATTGAGCTTCAAATCATTGGGCTTCCGGCCGTCCTCCACACCCATTGAGTTTAGCAACTCCCCGTCATGGTACCTCCTCAGCACATCTACCCATTTGTCAAAAACAACTTTTGTCGCGAGTAGAATGTTATGGATGCTGAGTGTGTCATTGCCCCCCAGTGTTTTCGAGAGAAGACTCGAGAATTCCTGCAATGGAAATGGCGTGAGGCCACATGCTATGCCATATGCAACGAGGCTTACCTGCCAGGCGCTAGTTGTTAGTGCACGTCCTTGTCCTGGTTTTTGTGGCTTCTTCAGTTGAACCCAGAGCTTCCGTGTTCGTGCCAATGTCTCGTGCAGACCCGATTTGTAGCATGTTTCTTGCTTGACATTCTGCGCGTGGGAGATGGATATGATAGATCGGAGGGGCGAGTTGCCTTTTATCAGGCGGACAACTCTTGTCTTGAAGACTTTCTTCACCTCCTCGCCCACCATAATATCCACAACTATCTCTTGCATCGCCAAGCTAGAATGCTGCCCGGAGACGGCATAGAACCGGATGTTCTGATCGTCCAACACCTTCCTATTGATCAAGTCTGGAAACCTCATCTCGCCCTTCATTGTTCGGTAGTAGGGGATCACGTCTGCGATGTCGGGTGTTACTGGACTTGCCAGCATCTTCTGCTTCAGTTTCTCCACCCATTCATCAGATACTAGCTTGTGGTTGTATTTGCTTTGGATGTCGATACGGCTCACGTCGATTGTATATACTTTGTTGGAATAGTAACAAGTACTATTATCTGCGACGATTTTTGCTGCCTCTTTTTGCTCTTTCTGCTCTTTGCGGCTCTTCTTTTTGGTGGGTGTAGTGTTCGAACCCGAGGCAATGGCATCACCGAGTAGCTTCTTTTTTGGAGCAACAGAGTCGGACGTCGGCTTGAGCTTGACCACCCTTTTCTACTTCGGGGTAGTTTCCAGATCGACCCCCTTCCGCTTCGCTTCGCGAACTGGAGGCACTCTCAACGGCTCAATGTTGGAATATAGTTTTTGAACATCGCCGTAGGTGAGGTCCGTGGATTCCATGTGATCTTCATAGACCCGCAGCGTCTTTGAAATTGTGGGCCTCCTGGACAACCTCTCCCTAGCTCCCTCTAGGAATTCCTCATAGCCGCTGCCCCCCTCTGGGAAGCCGCTAGGATGTGCAAGGTGGATCTTGAAGGCGGACGCTGTCTCTACCACAAGTGCCAGTCCATATTCTTGCATGGAACTGCATGGAGTGTCTGTCACTTGGATGAGGATCCCCATGCATTCTTTTCTCCCACCATCTGTGTTGTATAGCATCAGATCCTCGCCTTCCATCCCGAAAGTCCAACTGGTGAGCTCCTCCCCCTTCTCTGCATCCACATTGACAGTGGCTGGAAGAAGAACGCAATTCCTCGCCTATTCAGAAATGCACAACAATTAGAGCTAACAGATGAAAAGCTAGCAGCTGGAAATAGCGTGAGGCCACACGCCATTCACCACTGCATCAGATGTCTTGAGGCTACATCCTAAGATGGCGTGAGGCTACATGCCATCTGTAACCGGACTGCACTCGAGAGCCCAATCGGTGCATGCCAATGTTGCTACTGAATGGCATGTGGCCTCATGCCATTTTCTACTTGGCCTAAAAGATTTACCATTTGAAGCCGAATGGAGGAAAATCGAGGCCGGACTCGCTGGCGAATGTGCACTGTGTGTGCAGCGGATTGTAGCAGCAAGGCTACTCTGCCACTTACAGTTGGAGAGTGGCACTGAAATCTCCCGGGACGCCAAGTGGGCTGCGTGTGGGTGGCGGAGTGGGCGGCGGAGTTGGCGGCGAAGTTACAAACTGGGTGTGTCTTGAAGTGGACGCCGATGCACACGAGCGCGATGCGAGCGCGAGTGTGATGCAAGCACGAGTGGACACCGATGCACACGAGAAACCTGTAGAGAAGGTAGATGAGCGCGAATGTGAGCGTGATCGCGAGTGGGAGCGCGATGCGAGCGCGAGTGTGATGCGAGCGCGAGCGCGAGTACGAAGCAAAATGCAAAACCTAACCTCACATGCGCGAAATGTCACAACGGTTGGTAATCCCGCCACGTCATCATTCCTCGGACTTGGGCGCCACCATTAATTTCTGGATTGCCGCGCGCATGCAAGCACGCAAAATCCAAAAGAAATCCGCAACGTCATCATTCCTCAGACTGCATGCACGCGAAATCCAAAAGAAAGATCATGATTGGGATATCATTTAATACCCTCGCTATATTTATACCATGCATGATTGGATATTCCAAAGCATCTTGTATTTCCAAAAATGGCAGATGTTCAGCTAAATAAAGAAATTCTATCTGTTTCTATTTTTCTCTCAAATCAATATTATAGCGTGTGGGCTCATGCAATTTTGAACCAAAGAAACCCAAAAAACGTTGGACCCAAAATATTTTGAAAAAACACAAAAAACCCTAAACATTTTAAACCCAAAAATCCAGGCGTCCTATGGCGTTATTCCTTGAATGGCGTGTGGGCACATGCCATTTTCAGGGCCAAATGCTGAATGGAGAAAAATTCCCTTTCAGTGCAAATGCTGCAAGAGGCAAATGCCGAGCACAAAGGACTGTAACTACCTCACATGACACAGATAAACTTTTCTCTATTTGGCAAAAATAAACTTTATAGCATGTGGGCTCATGCAATTTTGAACCCAAAAAATGCACCAAAAAATTCTCGGCGTCATCTGGCGTTATCTCTTGAATGGCGTGGGGCCGCATGCCATTTTCAGGGGCACATAGGAGTATATTCCTAGAATATTCTGACACGCGCGAGATTTTTTTGAGTTTTCTGGAGATCCAACTGTTAGATCGCAACTAGATTTTACAGAATGGTATACAATGTCTTTCTTGATGACCCTGCAAAGAAGCATCTCGATCGGACACCACATGAGACCACACGAGCCTTACAATGTTTCAGGGGCATTTGCCATAGATCCGACCGTTATTTTGCTCCAAGATTTTACAGTTTGGTGTGCATTGACCTTTCCATCGACACTGCAAAGGGACATCACAATCAGATGCGGGATCACAAGAAACTAACTTCACTAACTCTGGTTTCACCAAGATCTACGTAAAGAGTTATGAAATGAAAGGACCCTTTCTATTGAAATGTGTTTATGGTCCTAGGGGCATTGTGACATATCAAAGGATTTTGCATCAAGTTTTGTATTTGCATGTTTATCAAGCTACTGAATTGCTAAACCCTAAACCCTAAACCCTAAACATGTGGCAAATGCTGCGTGAAGAAAGATGCCCTTTCTGGGCAAATGCTGTAAGAGGCAGATGCCAAGCAGATGTATCTCAGGCTAGCGAAGGGGACAAATGAAAGCTAGCTATAAACATGACGAGATGCAAATAGATTACTAGGCTGGTCCTACGAAAATCAAAAACCATAATTGAAAACATTGAAAATGCAAAAAGAAAGGTTTATAATATTTTTGAATTTTAAGCAACCAAAGGAATGTAAGTAGGGCATGTGTTTGTAAGTTTAAAAATGCCTCAACCACTTAAATTCCCAAGTAAATAAAGCTGTTTCTATTTTTGGTACAGGTAAACTTTATAGCGTGTGGGCTCATGCAATTTTGAACCCAAAAATGCACCAAAAAATGCTCGACTAGCATTATTCTTTGAATGGCGTGTGGCCTTATATTGCCATAAATGGACGTACACACACAGCATAATTATTCCTTTACACGGCGAATAATCTTGGCGCGGATCGCTGACATAGCATGGCAAAGTTCGAATCACTGACATGGCACAGCTGGATCGAGGCAAGGACATGATGTGACAAAGTTTAACCTCCGACAGCAAAGTCTAGAAGCTACTCAGTTTGAAATTTGTCAGAGGAATCATAAGATCTGGTTTGTCAGAGGATTTGATGTGACGTTCAAGCGTGTGTTATTTTTGAATTCTCGAACTCATTCCTAGGTCTATCATTTTTGTGCGCCGTGTTCTTGGTTCCGCTGAGCGCAGTGAGCACTGCTTGTGTAAGCGGCGTTGTGGGCTGTGGTTTATGCGTCTACGAGCGGTTGCAGCATTGCGAGCGCCATTGCGAGCGGCAGTTTATGCGAGTGGCAGTTTGTGAGAGCGGCGCTACAAGTAGTTGCGGTGTTGCGAGCGGCACTGTCTTTGGTGTGGCTACCGCTTCCTCTTGATATTCGGCATTTGTGCTTCCTGGTATGTTCACCATGGAATGGCTTAGGACCACATTTAGAAATGGCATGAGGCCACATACCATCTTGGGCCCTTGCAATTTCATGGCTAGCGTATTGTCATGTATGTTTTTACTTGCCTGCAGCTGTGTGTATATCAAGATGGCATGAGGCCTCATGCCAATTTTGTGAATGCGAAATTTCACGTGGGTGTCAATAGCATGTTTGAATAATGGCATGTGGCCTCATGCTATTGAGGTTGTTTGGTATGTTATGATTTAGGCCATTCTCCAATCATTTTTTGTATTGTCTTAATTTCTTTTCTGCACTTTCAGAATGGCCTTCAGGGTTGGGGAAAAGGTTTACATTTTGAATGGTGGGAAGAGAGTTGCAAAAGGGACCCTTGTGTCTATGGATCGGAACTTTGTTATACACTGTCAAAGGCTTGGGGAAGGCAATGCTGCTGTATCAGTAGAGACTGTCTTCGATGGGAATGTGGTCGCTATTGAACGAGGAGAGATGGTCGTCGGGGTAAATGTTGTTGTTGCCTTGAAAAATCTTCAGAAGAAAGCAGATGTTGGGGACAGCGCAAGTGCGACGCATGTTCCCTCCGTGGATCTTAAGAACCGTGCTACATGGATTCAGGCGAAGGTGTTTCTAAACAACCCTAAGGGGGAGGTGGTAGCTGAGGGCTTAGCCACAGTTGTCGATCCAAGAGATGCGGTTGCTAATCAAGAATTGGGCTGGGATGATATTGGAGTTGCGATTTTAGAGGTTGTTGACACAGAAGAAAACAGTCTGACTATTGGAAGCATTGTGCGGTGGAAATTGAGGCACTTAGTGTTTGAGAATGTGAAGGATTCACAATCAAACACCACTACAACTGATGACAGAACATCTCTTCATGGGAAAAGAAAGTACACCTTCCTAAAGCGCAGCCAAAGGGATCTGAGCAACGAACCGAAAAGACAGAAAATGGCGATGGAGGTTCGAATGGTCTCGACAGTTGCTTGTTGCAAGAGGAGGTGCTGTCAACATGCTGATTGGGATGCTATTGAAGAGGAGAGAGCAAGATACAAGACATTGTCCTGGAAGGCAGCTCGCAATTTTGTGTATGAGGCATTACGGTTATCTGTTGATGCTTCAGAACATCAGGTGGGGGGCATGGTCTTCTAGAGGGGTTTGGTCTGCATGAAGGCATGGAGAATCATTTATGGAGTCCCTCGAACCACATTCTACAGAATCAAAACTGAGTTCGAGGAACAAAGGGTTCAACAGGCAGTCCATGGGAACGACGGTACGCACAAAACCAAGGGTCATGTTGTATATGGAGAGGCAATCTTCAAGAGGTTTGTCGAGACATGTAGCGAGCAGCAACCACATAAAACCTGCCTCTTGGAAGATGGAACACGAGACACCCAACAAGTTCTCCCTTCCATGTATACCAAGGGGGCCATATTGGAAGATGTGAATCGAGAACTCCAGAGTAATGGCTACAGGAAGCTGAGCCAATCTAGATTTAGTAGATTGTGGAGCAACAGGTTCAGGGATGTGAGTATAGGAAAGTACTCCAGCTTTTCAAAGTGTGACGAGTGCACTGCTATCAAAATGGCTTTGTCGAAGAATTCTTGCAGCGCTCAAGAGCGAGAGACGTTGGTTAGAAGGCGGCTCGACCACAACATCGAGCAGAGAAGCTGCAAGACTGCGTATTATCATAACAGGATTCTCTCCATGGAGAGACCTGACTCTTACCTCTGCATCATCCACGACAAAATGGACCAGAAAAAGACGTGCTTACCTCGACTCAATCCTACCCCCAAGGCAATCTCTTCATCCATGCAGCTGCCTGTGTCTCTGTTTGGCATAATCGCTCATGGGCATGGTGCCCAGAACTATGGGAACTTCTTTGTACCTCTATGGGGTGGCGGGGGTGCAAACATGATGATTGCGTCCCTAGCAAAACACTTAAGGTCTCTGCAAAGTGTGCAGACTGAGCTGAACGGCCAACCCTTGCATAAGGCCCTTGTCGATCGAACCCCATACAGGGTTCAGCTGGAGGAGGAGCAAAGGCTTGCAGTATCGTGTGGGGCCCCATGCCATCCCAATGAATATGTTGGCCGTCAGATTGTAGGGTATCACGTGAGGCCTCATGCCATTCCAACAAGGCTGGTCGCCCGGTGAATGCACAGCCTCATCCAAACGAAGCAGAATCTCAAGGAAGTTCTTGCGGCCGATGTGGCCTTCCACCCCATCTTCTGCTCTAAACAGACAATGCTGGCAGTGAGAACAAAAACATGTACGTCTTCGCGTACTTGGCGATGCTTGTTGCCAAAGGCATATTTGAAACGGTTACACTTGGCTTTCTCATGGTTGGGCACACTCATGAAGACGTCGATGCCATGTTCAGTCACCTGGCAGAGTCCCTCCGGCGATCCAATGTCCTCACCCTCCCACAACTCTACGATGAATTCCAAAATTGCATCAAAGGCACTGTTGAAGCTGCACTTCTGACAGAGGTTCCAGACTTTAAGGGGTTTGTAAGAGGCTACATCAGGGACGGATCCGAAATGCTGATTGGCCACTCCAAGCCTCTTCAGTTTCATTTCAGCATGTGTGACGGTGCTCCAGTGATGAGGTACAAGATGAGAGAATAGGACACAGTGTGGCTGCTAATGGACGGCATTGAACTCTTCAAGAGAGATCCCATAACTGGGGAACCTATGATTCCTCAGGGTTCCCCACGGCCGATGCACCCGAATGGACTCAAAGACCAGGAAAGTATAGTGGCCGGGATTAGACAGCATATTGCCTTCTGGAAGAGGGGGTTGGTGTTTGGTGGAGAATCCTATTTTCAGAGGTGCAAGCCTTTGCTCGAATACTGGGAGAAGATTATATCTGCTATCCAAAATGGGCCGGTTGTATATGAAGAATTGGAAGAGTCCTTTTGGCCAGAACCTAGAGCACCAGATAGTAGCGGAACAATGTCCTCTGGAAATGCAGTGACAGATAACGATGTTGAGGATCACTATTGTGGGCCGAGGAACAAGAAGCCGGATTCAGCATTCAATCCAGTACAGGTCTGCAAAGGAATGGTTGTGCTTGTCAGACCCAGTAATAAAAAACAAATGATATGGGTGGGGCGCTGCATCACTGATGCAGAGGAGGACGCGGAAACTAACTCCTTCAATGTAACTGTGGAGTGGTTCAAGCCAAGTTCCGGATATACGAAGGATTGCCTAGAAAAGAGATGGGTGCTGAATCCAAGGGATCCTAGCATGAGCATATCGGTGGATAATGTTGTGCATGGTTGGATGCGGAAGCAGAGTGCCACCATCACCTTGCCAGACCATGCAAGAGATGCAGCAAGAGCATTCATAACCCGGGTTCAAGGTGAGATTCATGAATATTCCTTTACTAAGTTTCTAATGTATTTTATTTCAAGGTGAGCAATCCGAATCTGAATCAGAGGAGGCGTGATGGCATGTGGCCTTACGCCATTCCTAGGTGAGATAATACAAATAACAAGTATAAATTCTTAGTTGTTCTAGCAAATCTTACTTAAAGTTCAAGGTGAACAAGCCGAATATGAATTCATCGGATTGCTATAACAAATTGCGAGGTGATGGCATGAGGCGATACGCCATTTGAGAGTGGTAGCCATTCCTATATGAGGTGAGTGAAGTATTTATTAGAAATACCTCATTCAATTGTGCACTTCTAAGTCTTGGTCCACTTAGTACTGTTTGCATGTTTTTATTTTAATTCTTTCTCTAAAATGTTATTTAGCATGTGGCTTCATGCCATTGCTCTCCACAATCATGCATTGAATTTCTATCCTTGCATAATACTTCTCCATATATATAGCATGTGCGCATATGTGATATGGTTCATTAGGCCTGATATAGTGTGTGAGGTAAAACAAAGATGATGTGACATATGCATTTACCAATCACACGTGCATAAATCTAATAATATGGCGTGTGGCCCATATTAATGGCACATAAACCCATATTGTGGGCTTACGTGCTTTATGTACCATCATTCCCTTGCAGCGTGTGTGTTGGTTTCCTTTTATAACACAACGAACTCCATATTTTAGGGTGAAGAGTGTTCTCATGGCAAGCACAAAATCTGTAAGTGAGGCAGAAATGGAGACGGAGAAGGAGATAGGTGAAGATGTAGAATATATAAGTCTTCCAAACTCCCCGTACTATACTCCAGGTGATCATTTTTCTGAACAAATGGCAACATTAACAACTATCGAGAACGCCCCAGTAACGTTAGAGACAACAATCCAAAGCAAAACAACTGACCCGGAGAAGGATGATAGTACCGCTGAGAGTACCAAAAAGGAGGTGTCCACTAGCGCTTAGGCTTATAATGGCGTGTGCCCTCATGCCATTTACTTGATCACCAAATACCTTTTTCCCTTTGTACTAGTATATCTTAATACCGGTCTGAGAAATAGAATGGCATGTGCCCTCAGGCCTTTTACTAAATCACCTTTGAAAGAAATGCAAGCCTCTATGTCGTAAAAAAAAGGTACTAGAGAAATTCCTTAATAATATGAATGTTATTTAGTTTCATGAAAATACACTAAGGGTCAAATGAGTTAAATGACTTCTCCAGACTAGCAATGCCTCTTGCTACACCTTCACAATTAGATTCGTTAGAAAAAGATAACATTGAATAATATCTAAATGTTCTCACCATTAAGTTATATGTCTGGCTAATAGGAATGACGTTCATCTTGGAAAGCTCACCACACGCTCAATGAACAAACAAATAGTGTGTGCACGCATGCCATCGCTCTTCTTTAGCTTCAGATTCGGCTTGTTCACCTTGACAATGAGATTTATTATACAACCAGATGGACTCAGTCTGGACATAAAGTCACCGTGCTAGTCACCATGCCCCAGATATGTCTAGCCCCTGGACAAAAAACATATAATTTCACGTCATTTTCAAATACTTGAAAATTTGTACCTAGTCCCATTTTACTAGATAAATCCCACTTTAACGAAATAGAGCTTTTACAGCCTTAAATCCCACAGGCCACTTGGAATATTCCCATAGTTCGTGTCAGCTTCTTTCTATGCAAGGGATCTCATCATTGGTGGATTTCATGGTGGTGGATTTCCAGCATGTGAACTCCCACTCCCTCACCAATCTTATCATCTTGGGACACATATGGCACCTCCAAGAAAATGCTAAGACATACTGGAAGCAGGGAATGATGCAAATTAGTGATCATATTAAGACCACCAAATTCTATAATACTCATAGCTACTCCTTGCACAAGACAACTCCAACTCCTACTCCTACTCCTGCTACTCCCCAGACTCCAACACATACAGCTTTTCCAACTAAGTTGGCTATTCTTCCTTGAGCTCCTTGGTAATCCATTTCTGCCAGAAATGGAGGTATATAGCAACACTACCATCCATGATTTTTCTGTGTCAACTACAAACCAATCAGTACCAAGACACATAGATGACAGCAACTCCACCTCTCCTACAAGGCCTATCCAAGCTCAACATTGCTTACCTCCTGTAACCTTCCCATCACCACAAGGTATGCCACACCCCTACAGTTCACTAGGATATCCCAATTACACTAGCAGGGCAGCTACATGTGAGCTTGGATGCAGATTTTCCCCCAATGGTTTTACATAACACACTTAAGTGCACTTTTTTAGGACCTACAGTTTTAATAATGGCTCTTTCCTGTGAAGAACATGGATCTTCTCACTCATGCCATGATGAACATGATGACACTTCTAGCAGTCCAGCAGTCAGGGCCATGACTTTCAATGACTTCCCATGCTTTTCCCTCCTCAGCAAGGGAAAAGCATGTGGCATTTCCCTTGCTGAGGAGATCCCAACCTCTCAAAGTCATTTATTTGGACCTCATATCCATCATGCTGTTTGCTCTTGTCTACTAACTTTACCTTTCTAGGACATGCTCACAGATCCATGTACTTTATCATGGATCCCTACAAGCTCAACGAACAACACTCTTGCAATTGCTTAGTCCATTATCTCGACTCCAAGTCTTTTTCCTCACCATTAAGGAGCCTCACTCAAAGATCTAAGCTCCTCATAGCACCACTTGAATATGGCACATACTAGTTATGGAGCACAAGGTGGTGCATCCCTCAAAGTTGGTAGGCCCACAGCTCCAATCTGTGTTTTTGACTTTTAACTATTACAAGTGGTAAAAACAAGAAAAGACAAAGAAAAACCAAGAGAAAAACTGAAAAAGTGAAAAGAGAAATGGAGTGTGAAGTTCTAGGTTAAAGGGAAAATCACTTAGTCCAACTTTATTGGCAATTAAGTATTACCATTTGATGTTGACATGTGATGGTCCCAGGAGTGGGCCAATACTCGAGGAGTTGCATGTCAAGAGAGCATGGCTCTCCACTTTAGTTTACACATGAATTTATAAACAATGTGATGGATAGAAAGGGGCTATTAAATGAATAACTTTGGGATTTTGGGAATTGTAGAAGGTTTTCTTCAAAAAGTTGAGGATGTGATCTATATAAACATTTGACTTATCAAATTGACTAATATAGTTGTGGTAAACAACTATAGTTGAAATCACAAAAAGGATAGAGATTCTGAGACAATAAAAGAATCACAAAAATATCTTCACATAGTTGAGGATGGTGCTCATGAATTTGAGATTAAAGTTAATGATCATGGGAGGTCAAATATAGATGAAGATATATATGTTTAAAATGGTGGTTAGGGCTACTTTTAATAAAGGCTAGAGGCTAGAATAACCCAAGGAGTTAGGGGGGGGTTGGTGTTTTAATCACATGGAAGAATAGTTTTAAGGAGAAAAAGTAGCCATATGAAATGAAGGATAATCAATATGGTAGCACCTCAAAAAGTAGCTATGAGGCTAAGACTTTACAAAATGTTAGATTAACAAAGTCCAAAAAGCTAGATGGCTTAGTGAAGTCAAGAGATGGTCCCAAAGGCTTAGAGGAAACACATTTAAATAAAAGTGTGTTATACTTGATAAAGGATTTAGAAGATCACGAGATCTAAGAATGAGAATAATGGATTTTGGGCCTTGATCTAGTGGCAATGTTGGTGAGCATTACTATGGACAAAAGGATTTGATAGGGACTGGGATATTAGGGAAGGGTGTTCCTTATATCTCTGGGCATCCTAAGGATGCTAACGTGTAGTCATCGAATGTTCACTTATAGATGGGTGATGCAATCTTTGGGAGATAAAACTATGGTACGGGTGGTCTTGAATTACTAACGAGACAAAAGTAAATAGATATAGCTTTAGCGTAATAAACTAATATGTTAATAGTACCTTTGTGTGTCTATTGTGGGATCAGATGCATGGAGCACTTAGATTAAGTGGAAAGGCTGAATAGCATAGTGGCCATTTATAGGGCTAATAAGTCCCCAAGTTACAAATAGGACTTAATGAGGTTGTGAGTACTCCTCCAAGTGGTTAAATATATGGTTAAATGACTAAAATAGAATGGAAAATTTAGTTGTTTACATTCTTCTTGCTTAAGCATTTAGAAAAAATATGGGGAGAAACTAACAAGAAAGAACAAAGATAATCTTTTGTATTGGAGCATTAATTATATGTGTCTAACAAGTTAATTATTTTTAACAAAATATAAAAGTATTTAGAATCTAGAGATATATGAGAATCTTAAAGAGTGATTGTAAGAGGAATAATACTGTTGAGATAAATAAGGTTATGAGTGAAAGGCACCAATCAATCAGAAGAGTTGTAGCATTGATAACTTATTCTCCTTCTCAAGTATACTGTTTACAGAGGGACAT